>NW_017670796.1:351222-391624 GCF_001879085.1 Nicotiana attenuata
AGCTCGAGAAAACATAAAAAGGACCAGAAACTAATCAAAGCTGCAGATAGAGCTGTTTCCCATTCCTCGGGGAGTGAGTATCAACCATCAAGGGACATTTCTTCAGACTCCGTGCCAGAATACATGGAAGACTGGCCGGAGAGAACTAGGCTAAGAGACACCCCTCCACCATCACCCACTACCCAAGCACCAACTACTGTTATTTCTGAGTCGTCTGAGGGCTCAGCAGCAGATAGTGAGGAATACTCAACCTCTCCTACAGCTTCATTATCTGGAGAGGGTGAAGGAGGAGGTGAAGAGGAAGTACAGGGAGATGAGGAGGCAGCTGAAGGAGGTGAACCAAGGGTTGGGGGTGTAGATAGAACGAGGAAGCCGGAGGTTTGGCGAGATAGGTTCGTAAGTGAGGTGGCATACCACAAATTTAGGGAGTGGTGGCCGGTGAGAAAATTGATACCGGAAAGGAGCTTCATTGATAACGATCTTTTACCCCTCAACCCCAATGTGCAAAGACAATTTAGGACTAGAGTGGACTGGGAACATTTTATGGAGAAGTGTGTAGATGCCAACGAACACATGGTCAAGGAGTTTTATTGCAATGTAACCCACATCAAAAAGGGCTCCAAAGTGACCAAGGTTCGTAATAAGACAGTGTTGTTTGAAGGGAAATACCTTAATGAATACTTGGGTTTCAATGAGGAGGATGAAACTTTGTACATGGCGAAGTTGGAGATGGGCGAGGAGGTCCGTCCATGGTTAGTGCAGTACCTGGCAATCCCAGGTACCGTNCATGGCGAAGTTGGAGATGGGCGAGGAGGTTCGTCCCTGGCTAGCACAGTACCTGTTAATCCCAGGTACCACCCCTGACTGGTTGACTGCTGGAGTCAAGATACTGAGACAGACTTTGAATTTTGAAGCACGGGGATGGGAGACTTTTGTGTGTAGCCGGTTGGACCCCACGACACTTGACAACACTCTTCCTCTTTCCCGGGCTGTGTTGGTAGCTTCTATCATGGCAGGGTACCCCATCAACGTGGGAAATGTGATGTCCAGAATCATTTCTGTTGTGGGTGTAGAGCATGACCGGAACTATCCTTTCCCCAGCACCCTCACTATGTACTTTCGGGATTTGAAGGTGGACAAGAAGCCCTACAACGTCAGAGTCAAAGCAAAGGCCCCCTTCTCCTGGTACAGCATGCAAGGGGATGATAACCCCAAGAGCAAGAGTTTCAAAGGTACAGCTACTGCTTCAACTGGCCAGTCTGAAGAGCCAGTTGTGGTAGTGGCTCCAGCTGAGCCTACCTCCACCTTCGCAGATATCCCTCCCGGTCCATCCACATCCACAGCCATTCCTGTTTATCCATCCACCCCAGCAGGCCCCGAGATTCCATCTTCCCGGGCCCATCCCATTACTCCCACCAACTGAGCCAGGCTCTTACCAGTATCAACAACTGGATGTCCACAGCGTCATCCAAGTTGTCTATCTTGACTACAATTGTAGAGGCTCAGTCAGCTCCCCCAGCCCCACAGGTACCCCAGTCGATCGAGGATACGCTCAAAGAGATACATGAGAACCAGAAGAAGATCCTCGCCACTCAGGCTGCGCTCTCAAAGGTAGTGGATTCACATAGCAAGGCTCTCAAGGAGCTTGCTAAGGAGCATAAGAAGCTGCGGAAGACACGGGCCTCCAAGGAGTCCGTGAAGGAGCTGCGGGCAGATATTGATAGACTAAAGGCAGACCAGCTGCCTTTAAACCTCTTTCTTGATGACCCAATCCCAGCAGCTCAGCCACAGCCGGAGTAGACACTGAGGCCTCCGAAGAGGAGGAGGATGATCCCTAGAGCAGATGATGCTATCATCCTGTTGGCGGACCCACCGGAGACCTCCTCCAGTCAGCCACAAGATGTATCAGTTCCACAGCCTGTCGAGGTCTAGGCCCAGGTTCCAGTAGCTGAGGAGCAGACCACTGGGAACCAGTCTGAGGTTCCCGGGCGCACAGAGGACCCAGGGACCACCCATGATCCTATGCAGACAGACACGGCTTAGGGAGCCCTCTATATCCTTTTTCTATATCTTTTGGTGCTTATGTTGGCATTGGGGACAATGCCAGCTTTCATTTGAGGGGGTGAGCCCTACATTTTGGATGACTGTATATATTGATACATTTTTATGCTTTATTGATTTTTCATCTTTGGTCTGCATATAATTTGATATTTAGTTACATTTATCGCATTTTCATCTTACTTTGGGTCTGTATATAAAGTTACAATTCATTGTATATATTCATCCCGTCTATTGTATATTCAAATCCCCTCTTGTATATATTTATTCTATTTTTTGCCGCTAAAAAAAAAATTGTTTTTAGCTTCTTATTTATGATTTGTAGCTTTTTGTTTTTGGAGTTTGCAATAAGCCTTTGGTTTTCTTAATGCCACGGTTCTTTCCAAAGGTGGAGTGTTGTGTGAACCGGGTGGCTCTTCCCAATGATGGATGGCGTGACAACCTTCTTAAGGGTTTGAGTCTGTTGTTCTTTCTCTTTTTGGTTTTTAGTAGTTAGTAGTTAAGGGTGCCTCAAGCAAAGCTTCAGTTGGGCCTATCACATTTGCCTTTGATCTTATGGTCAAAAACAAATTGTTCTGTTTAGGATGGTGAAAGTTGTGACCTTGAGACTGTTGCGTTGGCCGATAATCATCAAGTGGTTTTTCGGGACCATTGTGTGCTCAAATCATATCGAAGGTCATTGTGGGCCCCCGACTCTATGTCTTTAGCAATCCCTTAGCTTGTGGGATGAGTAATTGAATTGCAAGTCCAAGTCCCGAGCCATTAGTCTAGAACTTGCCCTGAATGTTTGTTGAGGCGAAATCCTAAGTGAATTTTGACTTGAGACGTGATTATAGGCTCTCCTTGATCCAAATGATAGTTTGAACAATTCCTTAGCCTACCAATGATAAGATCCCTAGTTAACTCTTTTGAGCCTTAGACCTTTTTCTTTCAAGAACCATGATACAAGCCTATACCCGTTCTAAAAGATACCCTCTCTTGGCACCCGATCTTTCCTTTAGAACATGGCAAAAGTATAAGTTTGGGGGAGAAACGAGGATTGCAACAAAGTGGAAAAAAGGGACAAAAATGAAGAAAAAGGAAAGGCAATGAAAAAGAAAGAAAAGCAAAAAAGACAAAAAAAAATGTTCAATGTGAAAAAGAATAAAAAGGGATTCAAGAAAAGCAAAGAATGAAAGGTGTGGAAACTTGAAAAAAGGAGAAAAGGTTTGGAATGCATGAGAAAGAGTGACAATGTGTCTCTCTAACCCTTAGAAAGAAGTGAAAATGACTCAAAGAGTCAAGTGAAGGAATGCCAAATGAATCAAAAGAAGTGCTTAAGGGAAGATGGAACCCACTTGAACAAAAACATGACGTACCCTGGACCAATAGCCTTCACAATGACTCCACAAAAGCCCTATATGATCTTGAGTCAAATGAAGCTTACATTAGTGGATACTTACATAAGGGGCAAGCATATGGTACTTAGAGCCGGACTTGTGACCTTTCCTTGAGACAGATGAGTGAATTTCCAATAACCTCGTTTTGTGTGCCAATATTCTAAAGGTGAGGTTTGCTTAGGGAGAGTTTAGGATGTGTGAGTTTGGGTTCCACAATGACCAAAGTAATTGAAAGAGTTCTTTGATGTGTTGACTCTTGATGCTCTTGTGTCGCACTTGATCCATGGTTTGTCAAAGGGTAAATGTTGTTAATGACTCATGTGTGTCCAGGGAAATTGTTAGTCCCAATTGATGCTAGTTGAGGTTGCTTTAGGAAAGCTGAAAATTTCTTGGATTGTCCCTTAAGGGGTGGGTCTTATTTTGTTTGCTTGAGGACAAGAAAAAGCTTAAGTTTGGGGGAGTTGATAACTAGGGATTTTGACGCATTTTATACCCCTTTGTGCTTATGCTTTGATTATAAATTCATACAAAATAGTCCCAAAAGGCTCATAAATTGTGCTTGATTGCAGGTTTGATCAACAAAGTGACAAGATGTCAAAGATCGGCTCAAAAGGAGTGAAACCTGCACAAGTACCAAAGACAAGACAAAACTCANCTTTGTCACACTACGGTTACAAAGGCTTTGACTAACTTGTGATGTTTCCACCACAAGCCACTTTGTCACCCTACGGTTACAAAGGATTTTTCTTTTGACTCAACCTAATCAATGCTTCTAAGAAAGCTGGATAGGAGTTACAATGAAGAACAAATTACAAAGACTCTACAAACCTAAGGACTTAAAATATCTTAGTCTTACTTTGTTTGCTTGAGGACAAGCAAAAGCTTAAGTTTGGGGGAGTTGATAACTAGGGATTTTGATGCATTCTATACTCCTCCTTGCTTACGCTTTGATTATAAATTCATTCAAAATAGTCCCAAAAAGGCTCATAAGTTGTGCTTGATTGTAGGTTTGATCAACAAAGTGACAAGATGTCAAAGATCGGCTCAAAAGGAGTGAAACCTGCACAAGTACCAAAGACAAGACAAAACTCAAAAGAAACAGGCCTAGTGCGGCCGCACTACACTTTGTGCGGTCCGCACTAGGGAGATTTAGAGAGTTGGATTTTCAGGCATCAAGGCAGTGCGGCCGCAAAGGGTTTCGTGCAGTCCGCACTGAAGGCACCGCGGCCGCACTACCATTCTGTGCGGTCCGCAAAACCAAAGTTCAGAGAGATGCCAAATTCAGAAGATGAAGCCTGTGCGGTCCGCGGTCCATTCTGCGCGGACCGCATTAGAAGCCTCCGCGACCGCAGTCCATTATGTGCGGTCCGCGGAGCCTGGGTTCAGAGAGTCAAGATTTCAAGTCAAGAGCCCAGTGCAGCCGCACACCATTTTGTGCGGTCCGCACTGACCCCGCAGGGGCATTTTTGTCCAGTTTTTCCAGCTTAGTATAAAAAGATTATTTTTCCATTTTTAGGGCATCAGACATTGTATTACGTAAGCTGCGCTCGTGAGAAGACTTTTCTTAGCCATTTTGGGCACTTTTACGTAGTTTTAATCATTGAATCTTTGTATCTACTTTAGTAATTAATTAATATGTCTTTTTCTTCATCTATTTCTCTGATTTTCTCTTCAAGCATGAGTAGCTAGACCCATTAGCTAGGGTTGTGGCTCAACCCTAGTGTGGGTAATTGATGGGTGTTGTGATTTAAGGTTAGATTGACTATGGGTGTTTGTTATTTGGGTCAATTTTATGGTTTAATTTATAAATTAGTGGTTGCAAACACTAGTTTGTGCTAAGTGGACTTGGGCTCTTCTTGGGAAAGAGAGCCTAAGTCTCCAAAATTGACTCAAAAAGGAATTGGGATGGGCTCAAGAGATTTGACAGTCCCAATTAAAGGGTTAAACCTCGAGAGAGTAATACCCGACTTGAACCCTAGTTGCTTGGACAAATATGCATACCCAATTGGTCTTGAGAAAGTCAATTGGGCAAAATCACTCTTTCTTCCGAGAGGTGTAGAGTGGGTAGTATCGAGCAACGGTTATAACATATTCCCCAATCATGTCAATCGTGCCTTGGATGCAAGTACCCGTCAATTGGCCACCTAGGTGAAAGTCACTACCCTAGTGCCTTCTAAACCATTAGATACAACTTGTAGGAATTTAGTCTTAGTTTAATTTAGTTGCAATTATAATTTGTAGTTTGATCATAGTAGAATATAAAGAAAAAACCAAAAATGAATAGAAGTGATATTTGGAACAAATACGCAATTCCAACCTAAATAGATACTCGACTCCAATTCTAGCTCTCTGTGGATTCGATCCCGACCCAAAGTCGGGTAAAATCTATTGCGACCCTCTCTTGCTACTTATTAGTAGTGCGGAGTTGGAAGCGGTCAGGGTTCGCATTTTTGCAACCGGGCTTTTGATACCTCGCTCACAATGAACGGTGTCACTCATAAAGTCTCAACCCCCTACCATCCTCAAGCAAGCAGACAGGTTGAAGTCTCCAACCGGGAGATCAAGAGTATTTTGTCAAAGACTGTGAATGCCAACCAAACGGATTGGGCAAGAAAACTTGATGATGCTCTTTGGGCTTATAGGACGGCCTACAAGACGCCGATTGGGATGTCTCCATACCGATTGGTGTTTGGGAAGGCGTGTCATCTTCTAGTAGAACTTGAGCATAAGGCCATGTGGGCGTTGAAAAAGTTGAACCTTGATTGGGATGTGACTGCAAACCTAAGAATGGCACATTTAAATGAGCTTGATGAATTCCAGTATCATGCCTACACAAGTTCATCCCTTTACAAGGAGAAGATGAAGTACCGACATGACAAGTATATCCACAACAAGGAGTTCAAAGAAGGAGATCTAGTGCTATTGTTCAATTCCCGGTTAAGGATGTTTCCGAGCAAGTTAAAATAAAAATGGAGTGGGCCCTTTGAAGTAGTGAATGTAACCCCTTTTGGTGCTCTAGATTAGAAAAATTAGAATGATGAGGTTTTTAGAGTAAATGGGCACCGGGTTAAAGGTTGATGATGGCCACATTGTGGTGGTCCTTCATTTCAAGTGATTGGTAATTTGCGTCGTGCCGCGACGTTAAATCAGGCGCTTCTTGGGAGGCAACCCATGTCTTTTCTTTCTTTTGTTTTTCTTCTTTAGATTAGATAGGCTTTGTTTTGTACTAACCAGTTTTGAAGTGTATGCAGGAATGGGTGTGCATTGCAGGGACTGTGCATGAAAAATTTGGCTAAGTGTCAAAATGCATAGTCTCTGAAGTTGGCAAGTCAAAATTGCTTAAGGAATTGCAGCCGCACACATTTTTGTGCGGTCCGCACTGATGCTGAGGCCGCACTCATTTTTGTGCGGTCCATAGCCAGTCGTCTCAAAGGCAGGTAAGGAGTGTGGTCCGCATCAAAATTATACGGCCACACTCAGGTAAAAAACTAGGTCCCATGGGTAAAAGTATAAATAGGGCCTCTTGTATCTGTTTACACTTTTCTACCTTTCTGAGCCTTGAAGCTAAGATTGCACGGTAAACCACCAATTTGCTCTCAAATTTTTCCGTCATTTAATCACTTGCATCTTCATTACAGGTATGTTAATTTCCTCATTAGATTCTTCCTCTTTTATTTGTTTTGTTCTTAGATTTAGGGTTAATTACATGCTCAAAAATGTCAGTGTTTCGTTGTTTTTGCTTAAAATCATGTGGGGATCTTGTTGAACGTTAATTGGGGACTGGGTAATTAGCTAATGAGGTTTGATTGCTAAAACCATGTCAATTAGAGAACAAAAATGCATGAACCCTAGGTCAGTGCCACAAAAATTTGAATTGTGCGGGCCGCATAGCCTATACGGACCGCACACACTTTTGTGTAGTCCATAGTCCTCTAAGTTAGGCAAGAGGTGAGCTTGACTTATGCGGCCGCACTCAAAATTGTATGGTCCGAAATGGCCTTATGCGGCCGCACTCAAAATTGTGCGGTCCGCAATGGCCTTGTGCGGCCACACTCATTTTTGTGCAATCCGCAATGATGGAACATCAGAGACCCCAGTAGTCTGAACCTGGGGCTCTGCGGTTGCACTCATTTTTGTGCGGTCCACAATGGACACTCTGTGGCCACACTCATTTTTGTGCAGTCCACAATGGGCAGTCTGCGGTCGCACTCCTGCCCCTTCTGAGAAGGATTTCCTGCAACTTCCAATAATGTTTAAGCATGCATTATAAGTTTCAATTGTAGCCGATTTCTAGTTCTTATGCGTGCAGACAATGGTTCGTTCCCGTGGTAGAGGAGATACACCACAAGGGAGGGCAGAACCCTCCCGAGACCGGGGTCGAGGCAAAGGCAATCTGCCTCTAGCTATCCAAAAGGTTATCAGCAAGAAAGCAACAGCCAATAGAGCCCCTAACACCTCAGAGACCAGTGAGTACGTCCCATCCGGGGAAGCTTCTGAGGGTAACACCGTGCAAGCACAGCCGGAAGCCCAATCACAACACTTCCAAAGGAGATTTCATTTGGTCGATGAGTCTTCTTTAGCTGCCAGTTCGTCTGAGGGTTCGGATGAGGGCAGCCAAGACTCTATGTCCTCTTCCGCACATGCTCCCCCTACTCCAATAAACTTAGATGATGATGATGTTCTAGATGATGGGAGAGGGGGCGATACTGCAGTGCCGGGGTTGGAAAGATCAAGGAGGCCGGAGATATGGGAGGACAGATTTGTTAGTGCCAATGCCTTCGCCAAATTTAGGGAATGGTGGCTACAGAGGTCACTCACTCTTGAGCGACAGTTTTTAATGAAAGACCTGAACAAAGGTGACAAAAGTGCGGAATCTGAAGATCCGCTTTGACTCATGTTCACTGAACCAATATGTGGGGTTTGAAGAAGAGGAAGCAGTGCAGTATTTGGAGAAGTTAGCTATGGGTGATGCAGCTCGCCCGTGGTTAGCTGAGATTCTGGCAATCCCAGGGTCAACACCTTCGTGGCTCACAGCAGGGGTTCCAATTTTCCGGGCCACCCTAAACTTTGAAGCAAAAGGGTGGCAAACGTTTGTGTGTATCCGCATTGACCCATGCCTCAATGAAAACATGCTCCCACTTCCAAGTGCAGTCTTGGTGGCTTCAATTATGGCAGGGTATCCGATAAATGTTGGTGCCATCATGTCCACCAACATCACTTTAGCTGTCCAGAAGGGTGAGAGATCATATCCGTACGCGAACTTCCTCACTGAGTACTTCAAGGATCAAGGGGTGGAGCCGAAGCATTATGACACCAAGGTGAAGGCCAAGAAGCCTTTCTCGTGGCACCACCTCCAGGGAGCTGACAACCCTAAATTCAAAGGAAAAGCTACTACCTCCACTGGCTAGTCTGGAGAGCCAGCGGTAGTGGTTACTGATTCAGCAGCCGAGCATTCTACGACAGCCGGTACTTCCACTGGGACAGCAACCATGCCCCAATCTTCATCTTCCGTACCCCCTACTTCTGCTAGACTATCAGTGTCATTGCCAGTGCCGGCTTCATCTACATATCTTCAGACTGCACTGCGAGTCTCCCAGACATTGGTGAGTCTCAACAACTGGATGCAGGCAGCTACTACAAAGCTGACTGCTATATCCAGTGTTGTTATAGCATAGTCCTCAGCCTCAGCAGAGCCACAGGTACCTCCGTCAGTGGAGGAAACATTAAAGAAGATTCTGGAAAACTAGAAGACCATCACGGATACTCTAGTGGTGCATGGGAAGTTCATTGAGGACTTGAGCAAGCAAGTGAACAAGATGAAGAAGTCGCAAGCATCAAAGAGGTCCGTGGACAAGTTGAGAAAGGAGGTCACCAAGATTGCATCTACCGGAGGTCTGCCATTAGACCTGCTTATGGAAACTTCAGTCCCAGCAGCACAGGCAGCACCAGAGGCAGCAGCTGGCCAGTCTGACGAGCCGGTTTCCACTTCCCACACTGCTGAAGAGATGATCCAGATGCTCAGCAACCTAGTTGTCCCTCAGCCGGGTGATGATGAGATACAGCTAGAGGCTGAAGATGTTGATGATCCTATCCATACTGAGACAACATAGGGAGTTCTCTTAACTCACTACCCTTTCCATGTTCTTATTTTTGTTAAGCATTGGGGACAATGCTTATTTTTCATTTGGGGGTGGTTTATTCTGAGTATTTGACATTTGGGTTGCAATAACTCTAATACTATTTTCCTTTTATCTTTATTTTCCTTTGGTATGTATATATTCTCTCCATTTGATGTAAATATTAATTCCCCTTATGTATATATTCTTCTCCCTTATGTATATATTCATTTGACTTCGGTTTGCATATTCATTTATCTCGCTTTCCGTAGTTTATTTCATAGCTTCTTTAGTTTGCTTTTCCTTAAGTACTATAGCTTCTTATTTGCTTTAGTAGCTTCTTTTTAATTTTCTAGTTTCTTTTTACGTTTTGAGTGAACAATAAGCCTTTGATTTTCTTAATGCCACGGTTCTTTCCAAAGGTGGATTATGTGTGAACTGGGTGGCTCTTCCCAATGATGGATGGCGTGACATCCTTCTTAACGGATTGAGTCCGTTTTCTTTTATGTTTTGGAAAATATAGTATTAGTAATTAATAAAAAGGGTTTCAAGCGTGCTTCACTTGGCACCAACACATTTACCTATGATCGTATGGTTAAAAACAAGTTGTTGGCAGAAAATAGCTCTAGTTGTGACTCTTTTGACTCTAGTGTTGACTTAAGCAGTCATCGAGTGGTTCAAATCGAGCCATTTGTGATTCTCAATCTAATCTAGGGTTGTAGTGGGCCCTCAACTCTGTTCTCTTTAGCAATCCAGAAGCGTGAGAGGTGAGATATTTAGTTGCAAGTCCAAGTACCCGTGCTAATGGTCTAGAACTTGCCCCGAATATTTGTCTAGGCGAAATTCTAAGTGTAGCTTGGCTTGAGAAATGATCATAGGCTCTCCTTGATCCAATTTGAAATTCGAAATCTTCCATGTCCTACCAATGAGATATCCCTAGTCAACCCCTTTGAGCTGAATCCCTTTTTCTTTTAATAACCATGTTACAAGCCTTCATCCGTTTTGTAATGACCATCTCTTGGCACCCGATATTTCCTTAGCATTCTTGAGAAACAATTGGCAAAAACATAAGTTTGGGGGAGAGAAGAAGAATTTGAAAGTGATGAAAGGTGAAAAGAAGAGAAAGAAATGAATAAAAGGGAAGGCAAAGAAAAGAAAGAAAGAACGAAAAGAAAAATGCCAAGAGGAAAGTGAATAAAGTGAAGAGTTGAAGGGAATTCAAAAGAAAGAAAGGCTAAAGTAAATAGAAAAGGAGAAAAATGAATATCATGATCAAGAAAGAATGACGTTACGTCTCTCTAGTTGAGGAAGAAGAAAATGACTCAAAGAGTTGAGAAAGTATGAGCCGAAACGAGAAAATGGAGTGCTTAAGGAAAGATGAAACCATTCTATTCCAACTAGTCCTAACTTGGTCTAAAAGCCTTCATTACATCCCGCAGAAGCCCTACATGATTTCAAGTTGAGTGAGCTTACATTAGTGGTGATTTACATAAGGGGCAAGCTTATGGTACTCAAAGCCGGACGTGTGACATTCTTTTGAGAGAGATGAGCAAACTTTTCACAATCCTTGCCTTGAGTGTTACATTCCAAAGTGAGATTTGCAAATGTAGAGTAGAGGAGGAGGAGTTTGGGATCCACAATGACCTAAATGAAAGAGCGAGCTTCCTTGATGAATAGAGTCAACTCTTGATGCTCTAGAGTCACACTAGAACTATGGTACTCAAAAAGCCAAATCATTGCGTTGTTGATAATTCATATGCGTTGTGGGTAATTGTTGGTCCCAATTGATGTGTAATTGATTCACCTTAGGCTAGCTGAAATATCCCTTTTTCTAGTTAAGGTGGGAATTGCCTTATTTTCTTGAGGACAAGCAAAAGCTTAAGTTTGGGGGAGTTGATAAGTAGGGATTTTGACTGCTTATTTGCTGTCTTTTACTTGCGTTTTAGGTCAAAAATGCTTAAAGGTATTCCCAAAAACTAAAGAAATATGCTCACTTGCAGGAATATCGGGAAACGAGCCAAAGAAGTCAAGATCAACTCATAAAGGAGTCAAATGTGAACAATAACCAAAACATGGCAAAAAGGGCTAGTAGTGCGGACCGCACAATTCTAGTGTGGTAGCAGAAGAATATTCAGAGAGTATGTTTTGGCCAGCTTCGGGAGTGCGGACCGCACTGAAATTGTGCGGCCGCAAGAGGTCAAGTGCGGCCGCATCCATTATTATGCGGACAGCAGGATTGAGATTCAGAGAGCTGGAAAATTAAGGAGTGCGAACCGCATCACTTTTATGCGGCCGCATAATCCTAAGTGCAGCCGTAACCATTTTTATGCGGACCGCAGAAGACCTCAAGTTCCAAGCCCAAATTCCCAAGAGTGCGGACCGCACGACAATTGTGCGGCTGCAGTAGCTCATTGTGCGGACCGCACCAGAATTATGCGGCCGCACAACCTTCGCTGGGGCATTTTTGTCATATATTTTCAGCTTAGTATAAATAGTACTTTTTGTCATTTAGGTTAAGTTTTGTTTGCAGAGGTGCACCTGAGCGATTTTCTTTACTTCTTTGAGTAAATTTGTATTAGATTGACTTCTTAACATTAGTTTTTCTTTGTTTGATCAATGATTATGCATTCTATCTTAATTTCTTCTTGCATTGTTTTATTTTTCATGAGTAGCTAAATCTTTAGCTAGAGTTGTGGCTCAACCCTAGTGTGGGTACTTGATGGGTATTTGATTTTAGGGCTTGTTTGTGATTGGGTTAGTGATATTTAGCCTTTTTATGTTTAAATCCTAGAATTAATGGTTGCAAACATTGATTCATGCCTTTTTGACCTAGTCTTTGCTTGAGAAAGAGAGACTAGGTTTAGGAAAACTTGGCTAACAAGGAATTGGGGTGAACTCAAGAAATTGATAGCCTCAATTAAAGGGTCAAATCTAGAGATAGTAGGACCCGACTTGAGCATATATCACTTGATTTGTGCAATACCCATTTGGGCTTGAGAAAGCCAAATTGCGCAAAATCACTCAAACTACCAAGAGGTATAGAGTGAGCAATTGCGTGTGATTGCTATACCACAATCCCGATAAATCAAACTTGCTCTATCGTTTACAACCCGTTAGGTAGCCACCTAGGTGGAAGTCACGACCCTAGATTCCTTTATCATTTGAAAAACAACCAAAACCAAAAACATTGTCTTCTAGTTTAATACTTGCAATCATTAGTTAAAAGTAGAAATCGAAGCAACCAATGAATATGTGGAAGTACAATCTAAGGCACATCATACATTTACTCTAGTTATATACCTAATCCAAATTCTAACTCCCTGTGGATTCGATCACGACTCGTGTTGGGTTTATTATTGCTTCGACCGCCTCACTACCTAACTGTGGTGTGAGTTTGGACGAGATTATGTGTGCAAATTTTGTTCTCTGGAAATGTTAGCTACTTGCTTTTGGGATCCCACTAAGCTGCAGGGTTCCCAAAGCCAAATCCTCTCTTGTTGCTACTATGGTGTTCATGTAGCCATGAAAGTGCATCGGAGGACCTGTTCCATTTACAGGTTCTGTCTTGCTCATACTTGACCTTGCTTAGATCCTTCTTTAGGATTCTTATCTGATCATCTCTTTTGTACAACTCACCTTTTATTTTTCCTACTTTTTCTTCTAAAGTGAGTTGTGTGTGATCAGCTGTCTTTTTACCTATTCCTAATTTCAATTTTAGATTATCAGATCTAAGTTCTAGGACACTTGTGTCAAGTTCATGAACCTGGTTCTTTAACACAGCATTTTCACTTTCAGTTTCACTATCCCTATGTTCCAGGTTTTTGCACTTAGCTTTTAAAACTACACACTCTATTGACAATTGTTCCTTTTCTTTGTTTACATCCTCATGTTCATCAATTAGCTCTAGGAGCAACTCAAATAACCTTTCCTTAAACAAAAATTTAATCTTGTATTTGAGATGAGAAATACTTACCTCAGCTTCTTCATCAGATTCTCCAATAGCCATAAGTGCTCGTTCATCATCATCATCATCATCCGAGCTTTCATCTAAGCTATCTCCTCAAGCAGCAACCATAGCCTTTGTTGATCTTTTGCTGTTGCTTTTCTTGGGTTGAACCTGTTCCATCTTCTTGTTCCTTCATTCAACTCTTTCCTTCTTCCACTCAGCTTCCCAAAGAGGACAGTTCTTGATGTGATGTTCAGTCTCTCCACACTTCTAGAAACTATCATTGGTTTGTTTCTCAGGAGCTTTTGATTTGCTGTAGCTACCACTTCTTGAAGACCCCTTTCCTCTCCTTAGGTACTTCTTGAAGTCTTTGGTGATCATGGCCATTTTATCATCTTCCACATTAGAACCTTCAGTTATTCTGAGAGCCAAACTCCTTTCCTTCTTAGGTACATCCATCTTCATGGTCTGTCTCCTATGTTCATTGGCAGTAAGATTTCCAATCAATTCATCTAGACGGAGAGTGGCAATATTCTTTGATTCCTGGATGACAGTGATTTTGCTCTCCCAAGTGATAGGTAACACTCTAGTAAATATCTTTTCGACCCTTTCTTCTTCAGGAATAATCCTTCCAAGAGAGTTTAGCTCATTTGTCAGAGTAGTGAACCTAGTGTACATTTCTTAAATGGTTTCTCTTTCCTTCATACAAAACTCTCATATTGAGAGTACAGTAGAGTTCCTCTATATCTCTTCACCTGAGATGTTCCTTCATGATCCACTTGCAGTGTGTCCCATATGTGCTTAGCAGTGGTACAACCTTGGATTCTACTGTACTTATCTGGACCAAGTCCACAAACAAGTCATTTCTTGGCTTTAGCCTTTTTCTCCCACTTCCTCAAGTCCTCAGTAGTGCATTTAGCTCTTGTCTTTGGCACATCTACTCCTTCAATATTTTTCTTTAATGTAGCCAATGGACCATCGGTGACAATGTCCCATAGCTCATAGTCCTCTCCTATAATGTGAACTCTTATCCTGTTTTTCCACCAAGAGTAGTACTGGCCATTAAAGAGTGGTGGCCTAGCAGTGGATTGCCCTTCCTAGTTTTCAGGTGGTGCACTCATGTTGATCTTCTCCTAAGGTGTTAGTATCTTCAAGGATAACCCGCTCTGATACCAACTGGTGTTTTATACTTGAATGCCACACAAGAGGGGGGTAATTTGTGTGGTGTCCAATTTTTGCGTGCACATATTATAGAAGGATCTGGTTCTTCTATGTGTTCCTTATACTACTATTGCGAAAAATAATGAATGCAGAAAGTAAAGAACACAAGTATTTTTACGTGGAAAACACCCGGCTCAAAAGGTGAAAAAACTACGACCTACTACTCAGTAGGATTTTTCCCAACACTTCACTAAATCAGTGAGCCAAAAACAGCATGTACAAAAACTCTTTGTAAACCTAAGGATTACCTCTAATCCCGTTGTGGCAACCAGCCTCTAACTGCTGCGACAACTTCAAGTTAACTCTAACTTGAATACTCAGAGTACCTAATACAATTGCTTCTAGATAAAGCTGAAAGATACAAATTGAAAACACATACTACAAAGAAACTAGAATAAAAGACAGACACTTGGAACTGATTCTTCTGTCTGGTTCATGTAGCTTCAGGTTCGCATACTTGAATCACACAAGAATTGCTTGCAAAATGCCTTGGTATTTTGCTCTCAACTCACGTTTAACTTAAGCGTTTGTGCGTCACCTGCAAAATGAGAACATCTTGTAATATATAGAGTTAGTAGAATAGGAAATAACTAGAGTTCCAATGCTATACTCTTCCTTGGTGGAAGAGTTCTAGTTTTCTTCAACTTCTAACTCCTTCCTTATCATGGATAGTGTTCTCTTTGAGTAAGGAGTCCTTCTCCTCATCAATTATGCAACCTTTTCGATCAGGAGATATCAGATATAATAACTTAAGCTTATCTCCCTCACGTGCATCCCTTATGCTTGAATCTGCCCGTGTTTGGGTACACTGTGTATGGACATGGTTCATGCTGGAGTTCCTTTGTCAATCATCAAATCAAACTTCACTTGGGCCAACAATCAGGCTCAGATTGCGATTCCGAGAGTTGTATTAGCTCCATTATGTCATTTGGGACTTGCATGGAAGATTCGACGTCATTCCGGGTTGATTTGAAATGTTTCGGCACGAGTTTTGGAAGTTGGAAGATTTGAAAGTTCATAAGTTCGATTCGAGGTGCGATTCGTAGTTTCAACATTGTTTGATTTGATTTGAGGCCTCGAGTAGGTCTGCGTTATGTTATAGAATTAGTTGGTACCTTCAAACAGGGTCCCGGGGGGCCTCGAGTGTGTTTCAGATGGGCTACGGGCCATTTCTTCATGCTTTGAGTTGCTGGTTTCAGGTGTTGCAATTGCTCTTCGCGAGCACGAAGATGAACATGTGATCGCGAAGTGATTCTAGTAAGCTCAAAATTTTTGCTCATCGCGGACGCGACAGTGAGCATGCGTTCGCGAAGGTTTAGCTACTTGTTGTTCGCGTAGGATGTTCCGCACCCGCAAAAGGGAGTTGAAGACTGGTGGAATGTTACTCATCGCATTCGCGAGATTGGGTATGCATTCGCGAAGTTTGGCCAATCTATTCATCGCGTTCGCGAGGGATTTTTCGCTAACGCGTAGCTCATTTCCTTGAGCAGTGATTTTTGTGTTCCGCGATCGCGTAAGAGGAATGCCTGGGCAGAGTTATAAGAACTCTATTTCGAGGATTTGGCCATTTTTATTACATTTTGAGCTAGAGGCCTCAGATTTGGGCGATTTTTGAAAGGTTCTTCACGTGTTTGATTGGGGTATGTGTTCTTTATACGAAATTGATTATATTTCATGATTCCATCTTTATTTTATCATTTAATTACTAGTTTGAGTTGGGAAAAATGAGGATTTTGAGAAAAACTTTCAAAAATGTAAAATGATTATTTAAAGGACGAATTAATGTGGGAATTGGATAGTTTTGGTATGGTTGGACTCGTATCGGAATGGGTGTTTGGATTTTATGAATTTTACCGGGTCACGAGTTGCGAACCTGGGGAGTTGACTTTTAGTTTTGTTAAGATTGAAGCTTATTATCCGAATTTGTTTCCTACGAGTCTTATTTATGATTTGAATTTATTTTGGCTAGATTTGGGCTGTCCAGAGGTTGTTTCACTCGTGAAGGTCATTTTAAAATGTCGGTCTAGCTTCTTTGAGGTAAGTATCTTGCCTAACTTTGTGTGGGGGAACTACCCCTTAGGATTTGAGTTATTTGTGCTAATTGTGTCATGTGAAGGCCGTTTACGCGAGGTGACGAGTACGTACTCGGGCTTAATTGTGGAAATTTGACCGTTTTAGGACTCTTAGATTCTTATGATCATTAGATATGAAATTTCTTTATCATATTAAATCCTCTATTTACTAAATTCATACTTTCCATGCATGCTCCATTTTCCATTGCATGTGGATGTAAAGTAATTAACTTCCACTTTCTTTTCGGAATCACATTTTTTCAAATGTTAGCTGCTTTGTTTTTCTGTTTTACTTTCAACTCACTTGGTCCAGATCTTTACATATGATTACTTCTCTTCCTCTTAGTTTCATAAATGTTTTGATAGTTTATTCATTCATTCTTTATATATATTGAAAATTATTTTATTGATTTGGCTGCTTTTTGTTGAGGGTTTATTGTGAATTTTAGTCGAACGCAGAAACCAAAAATTCTAAATACTGAATTCACCCCTATTTGTATACTCTTATTTGTATTTGCATTAATATTGGCATGAGATGAACTTAAATTACCTGGTAAGTAAAAATTCATATAGCTCACTTCAACTTGTTTGTGACCGGTGCATAGTTATTGTTATTGTTGTTCTGAATCCCACTCGAAGACATTTAACTCCCGTTTGACTATAAATTTTGGCTGCTTTTTTTCAAAAAAAAAAAAGTTGAAAACACTGTTGGTTTATGGAATATAATCGATTTTTAAAAAAAAAAATTGAAAAAGATTTTCAAGTTCCCAAAAAACTGGTTTAGAACAGTTTTTCGGTGAAATTTTTTGCTTCCACTCATAAAACTTCAATTTTTTTCAAATAAAATGCATGTCCAAACACAACTTAAACTTTTAAAAATTATTTTTCAACACAATTAACTTCAAAATTTCTTTTTTCAAGTTTCAACCAAATTTGTCCAAATGCTAGCTTAAAATCCAATAGATACCGTACGCATGTATGCTGAAGTGGACTGAATGGGCCAACTACACTGAACTGAAAACATAAGGAAAGGAACTTAATGTACAATGGGCTATCAATAGCCCAAATACATCATAACTTTCAAATCCGTTTCCTTTTGCTGCATCTGCTGAGGTTTCTTAGCTGACTAAATTTTTTAACAATAGTACTAAAACAATGGAAAACAGTTAAAGGGATTAAAGTGTACTGATACAAACTAGGGCTGCTTATAGTTAATTTCTTGTCACATGCCTATCACGTACGACAGGGGCGGCTCAAGAGATCTCGTGGCCTAAGGTGAAACCATATTGAGGGGCCCTTAAATTTATTTTATAAAATATTTACGCTAACAATAAAATTTACTTTTTAAATAACAAATTAATCATTTAAGACAAAAAAGCGAATTTAATAAAAATAAAAATAAAATAGGAAGAAAAGCACAAAAAATAAAGTGGTGGACTACCGGATGTTGAGGTCCAGAACTCAAAGTAAAAATTTTGAATTGGCTATCATCTCACAAACAAAAAAAATAATAAAAATACGTAACGTAATAGCTTAAGTTATGAGCATTGACGGTGTCAAAAATATTTACTCCTTCTGATCAATTTAAACGATAATTGTAGTTCATTCTATTAAGTAACACTTATTAGTGAATATCTAAAATAAATTATAAATAACCTAATATAATATGTCGAATTACACCCCAAAAAAAAATCGGTACATGAATGTTTTTGTGTTCATGCAGTTTTAGATAATATTATAAAAAAAATTCATTATGTTGTCGATATGTATAACTTAATTTCTATATAAAAAGGATAAAACTAAAATTGAAGAGTGAAACAACTATACTAATTAATGAGGGAAGAAAATTATCATAATTTATAAATTTATTAGGATAAAATAACCTCAATCGAGTAACAAAAAAATATATTGCAACACTTCTCTTTATACTAATTATTTATATAAATTATATAGTATATATTTATAATAAATAATAAGAATTTAAAATAAATTCGGGGCCTTCAACTTCTTGGGGCCTAAGGCAATGGCCTCACTTCCCAGAGCCTTAGAGTCGCCCGTGACGTACGACCCCTTAAGCTTTGTGTACCACTATTTGTTACAAACATATTGCGGCCGCGATCTCCGCCAGAAAACTATTAAAGAGTCTGCATCTTTGTATGCCCTTAACATATTATCCAAGTTCTAAAATTATGCTTAGGTTTAGTTTGGTGTAGGGGTGGGCGTTCGGGCAGTTCGAATTGCATATGAAATTTCGGTTTGGATTTTCAATTTTCGGATTGACGAAATCATGACAATCCAAATCCAATCCAAATAAGTTCGCATTGGATCGGATTTTTTAAGTTCGGTTTGGATATTTTGGATTTTCGGTTTTGTGCTTATAAGTTGAGATGTCTTCTTTTTACAAAACTGAATATCCAAATGAAGTACTCATGTTAAATTGTCTAAAAAGTTCTTCATTGTCACCACAATCATCCAAATGAAATATTAAAGTAATAAAATTATTATATAAAGAAATAACAAAATACAATAGAGACGTTAATACGACAAATAAAAAGTAGAAATAGTAAAACCATGTCCAAATAGAAAGTATTCTCATAATAACTTAGTAATTAATATTGAATATATATGATAATATCTAATGGGTAGGGTATTGGACTTATTACTATTGACATATGGATAATGGACTAAATATAAAGTATAAGAATTTCGGATTTTCGGATATCCAAAAATTCGAAGTACCAAATCCAATATCCAATCCGAAATCCAAAAATTTTAAAAATTAAATCCAAAATCCAATATGTAATCCGAAAATCCAAACCAAAAATCCAAAAAATTCGGATTTTGGTTTGGATTTCGGGTTTGCCCAAAGTATGCACACCCCTAGTTTGGTGAATGAGAAAATCGAACTAAGCTGACCTATGTACACCTCTAATTGCTCTTGCTTTAGAATAAAATGAAGTACATAAAATGTCCAACGGATGCATGCTCTTTAAAATTTCTTTAATTTAAGAAAATGGTTAGAAATGGAAGGAGAATTACGTGATCGAAAGATACTTTTGGTGTAATCCTTTAACACTTTCTTCATCTTATCTTCAATCACATTATTACAACGAACGTACGAAAATCTTAACGCAAGAATGACGTACGATGTTTGTAAAAGTAAACCTAACCTTAACTTGAAAGGTGAATATAACATTACTCCCTCCGGTTCATAATAAGTGACCAGTTTACTTTTTCATTTTGGTTCAAAATAAGTGTCCAGTTATGTAATCAAGAAAAAATTCAATTTGTTTTTACTCTTTTACCCTTATGTGCATATCCCTAAAAAGTTTTCTCAGTCCTCACTATAACTATGTGACCAATATTTAATAAGGATAGTTTAGTCATACTAGGTATTTTTGTATAGGATTTAGCATTTTCTTAATGGGCGTGCTAAAAGGAAACTGATCACTTATTATGAACCGGAGGGAGTAGTTATCTAGATTCTAAAAGAGTAGTAGTTCCCCATGTGCATCTTCTCTTCTGTTTAGGGAAAGTGATGTTTGAGGTCAATAGGACCACTATAATTTATAAAGCAGATGACCACAATGTTCCCTCCATCTGCTTATAAGAGTTGGCCGGTGAAAATTTATCAGAAGTGAATAAATGCATAATATGTGTTTGAAAATAAATTTATTTTTATTAACTATGATTATTAATTGTATTTTCACCTTATTAATTCACTTAATCTTGATAAATTGCTATCATTTTGTGTTAATACTCAATGCTAGAGGTGGAGTTAGGATTTGAAGTTTATGGGTTGTGAATTCGTCACTGAAGTCATATTTTTTTTAGTTACTGGGTTCGCAAATGTTATACATATTTTATGGATTTTTAATTCAAATATAAAGTTTACGCAAAAGCTATTAAGTTCGTTCAAACCCGCTGCTAATACTCTCACTTCGCCTATGCTTGATGTGAATAAGTTTTTACCGTAGTTGACCTAACTCAACAACTACCTTTTGCTTTAATTACAAACTGATTGACAGTACACGATCCACAACCCCCTCACTGACATAGCTTCTGCATCACTTTTACGTAGGATCAATCCTTGTCATTTTTTTCCATTTTAGGATTAGGGAAAAAGACAAGTGCAAGAGGCCTTAAAAGATTTATTTACAATGTTATGCTCGAGTCCTTTTTTTTTAATTTTGCCTTAGTTGCCTTAGTTGCATGTTCGTCATGAGGAGCTTGTTCTTTTGAGAATAGCTTAGTTGCAAATTTTGTACGGCGATAAATCAGACACAAAGAAAAATAAATTAAAATATACATAAAAAATATGGTTTAGCCAATTGGCATACATATGAAAAGACTAATACAAAAGAAAATAAAAAATTATTGAGAGAATAATCTCCCTCGAAACAGCACTCTTTGAAAAACTACGTACATTGTGGATATTGTAGTTGTTGTTGGTCTTGTTGTGAGAAGAAAACGTCAGTTTATAGAAGTACAAAACTTCTCTTCCAAGAAAGATAAGGCATATGAAGGAGATTTATTTTCATTTCTCAAGAAAGAGAATCTTAATAGATTAGAAATTCAGGACAAAATCCTAACACATATATCACATATTCCCATGATAATTATGTCAACCTTAAAAAAGGCAAATTATAATTGAAGGTATTTTAGTCAAAACTCTTCCTACTTTTTATGAGTAAATGATCCTTAATCCATATACCCAAGCCTAAAACATCAATTATTTTGGACGGGTGAAAATATAGGTTTTCTAAAATCCGAACATAATAATTGACAACTTTATTAGGGAGTGTCAAAATCTCAAGCAGGACTTGATGTGCAACGGGACAGAATTCGCCACAGAATTTGGACCACCTATGTATAAGCTCGACACATGGCTATCGAAATGCAACCCAAATTGGCGCATTCCCATCAATTTGGAAAGCTAAACATTATTCGATTTCTTGCTCTCTTTCTACATCTCTCAGTTTCCTTTTTTGTCAAAGCTCCATCAAGTAAGATTAATATTATTTCATATGCTGAATGCTGAATGCTGATTAGTTTCTCAAAAATGATGCGTGCTCTCCATAATATGCGAAATAAGCTATGAGTTTGACTAATATATATTGAGAGTCTAAAAAAAAGACAATTATGGATAACATATACCCCCAATATTTTAAATGAGGACATATGGGGTATTTAATAAATAATTTAAGTTTAAAGAAAAAAAAGAACTAAATAAACAAAACAGAAGGAAACAAAAAGGAAGAAAAAGTCAAAAAAAGCTAACAAATGAAACAAAAAAAAATGAAAGAAAGAGCTAATGGGCCAAATAACGTGAAAGGCTTCGGGCTGAGTCAAAGCAAAAGAATAAAGGGCTGAAGTCCCTTTCTCTGGCCAAATCAAAAAGAAAGAAAGGGAAAAGGGGTTTGCTGCGTAAAAACCAAACCAGAAGCAAAAAGGGAGTAAAAATAGCACGGTCTAGCCAGTTTTCGGACTGGTCATTCAAAAATAGCCAGCGTTTACTAAGTCAATAAAAAATAGCCACTATTTTGCTGCAACAGAGACCGGTCCAGCATAATATACTGGAGTTCAGTACACCTGTGTATGAACTTCCAGCATAATATGCTGGAACTCCAACACACAGAAAGTTCCAGTATAGTATACTGGAGATTCAAGCACTTGTGTATGAATTTCCAGCATATTATACTGGACCGGTATACTTTGCTGGAACTCCAGTATATTATGCTGGAGTTCTAGTGTACTTATGCTGGAACTCCATCATATTATGCTGAAGTTCCAGCATACTTATCCCGGAACTCCAATATAATATGCTGGAGTTCAAGTATACTTATGCTGGAACTCCAGCATAATATACTAGCGTACTTTCCGGGTTTTGAATAGTGTTTTCGCTCAGATTTATTTTTATATGAAAAGTGGCTAAATTTCGATTATTTTTGAAACTGGGCTATTTTTGAACGACCACTTGTAAATCTGGCTATTTTTAAATTTCTCACAAAAAGGGATTTTGACGGGTCAAGGGTTAAGGCAAAAATAGAAAATAGAGAAGCTGAGTTGGGGGAAAAAGCTTGGTGCCGCAGAAGAAGCCACTTCCAGCCATTATTTGTTCAAATCGTAAGGTACTGTATTCCACAAATTTGCGAATATATTTTAATGGTTAGAGTTAAATAAGGAGATTGGCAAAAGTGAGTGAAATAAGGAAAGATAGGTATAATTTTTGTTAATCTTTAGCAATCTGTTGAGAAATCTTAAGCACTAATTGTATCTTACGGGTATTACTTGAGCTTCTTCTTCTGGTAGATTTTAATTTCGTTTCCAATGATCGAAAGGTTCTATATATTAATAGAAATTACACTAGTTCATTCACGTAATTGAGAATTTTCCTCCTGAAGAATCCATAGAACTTTATGAAATTGGGTTAATAAATCATATGAATAGGTTGGAGTTGGTAGATTAGTAATTACTCATCACGTGGGTAAATATAATTCGATGAATTAGGAGTCAAATATGAAACCTCGAGGGTTGGACATTCTAAATTAGATATGAATTAGCCTAAACATGGAAATTAACATGAGATCGATATTATGTAATTATAGATTGATTGGAGGAAGTTGTACGAATTACTCGAGGTGAAGCATTTGGTATTTCGGCACGAGTCTGTGAGTAGTAATCTTACCGCAATTTGTGTTTTCATAACTTGCATGATTTATACATAATTTTTAATATGAATATATTACCGATTATTTTGAGTTGCATGTGGGACAAGTCTTTTACTCGATATATACCGAAATAGTTATTTGAGATGATTACCGTTGTTTGAAATATCTTCGTTGTCACTAGATCTGCTTTACCGTTACTTGAATTTACTGTTATCGAAATGAAATTATATGATTTGAAAAGAACTGAAATATCCTATATTGTTTTAAAATATTTTCTACGAGTATATACGGATTACAGAGACAAGTATAAATGGGAGTAGACATTGATGGATCCCGTAGCTAACGGTGGGTTCGTTAAACCTGGTGCACCTTGAAATTACCGATTACCGTTACACCCCTCGCTAGTGGAAAGGTAGAACTAGCATGTCGTTACTGATTTTCCTCGAGTAGGGACTACCGTTATTTTTGACTCATTGCGAAGAAGTCCACAGTCATACCGATTACATGATTCGTTCATTAAAACCTCCCAATTATGAATATTGATACTATAAAGTGGTTACCGAACTTATTACTGAATTGTTAATTGTATTATACTACAAGAAAAACATGATGAGACTGAAAATTAATTATTGTTTCTGAAAGGGCATTCTTATGATATTTTCTGTTTAATATACTAGCATGTTTCTAACTTGTCCCCAATAAAAATGGTTGTCGTTAAGTGTTATTACTCACTGAGCTAGCAACTCACTCCCCTCTAATTTTTTTAACAGAGATAGCAATTGACGCATGCAAGGATTTCATTAATTAGAGGGCACAAGTTGATAGTTCTCAGTGAGCCTCGTACTTGTTCGCGTGGGCAGAGATTTTATTTATTGTTATGGTATTTTTTTTTGAACTCTTAGAGTCGCTCCATAGTCATCCTTTTGGTGTCGTGAGTATTCATTTGTTGATATGGACTAGTTACTAGTATTATACTTTCTTTTCGTATTTTTAGAGTTGGTTTTGGTTTTATTAAGTTGAGGATGTTGGTAATAATGATGGAAGCCCGTTTGTGGTTAGTTGATGAAGATTGTGACTAATTTAGGTGAATATTGGTTGGTTGTTACTTGTTTTTGAGACAGGAAACTTTTTGGATAGCCCAAAAACAGTGGAAAATCTATTCGATTTTCTGTAAAATATCGATGAGGCTTACTTGGGGGCACTTACTCCTAAGTGCCAGTCATGATCCTAAATTGGGTCGTGACAAAGTTGGTATCAGAGCTTGGGCTTTAAGTCCCGAGTAATGGAGCAATGTTTAGTAGAGTCTTGTTCATGGGTATGTAGGCACCTATACTTATGATCTTGAGGCTACTGAACATCTAGGAATGTTTTCCCTTCTTTCATTCTTTGATCGTGCGTTGAGATTGATTTTGGAGTATTTCTTTTGCAGATGGCCAGGACACGCACACCCTCATCTTCTGGATGTGGTACTACCCGGGGTGGCGGTCAAGTTGGGGTTCATCAAACTAGAAGACAGACTGCTCCTCAGCCTGAAGTTGGGAAGATGGGTCAACCCCAAGCTGCTATACTAGATCAAGTGCAAGGGCAGGGAGTTCAGGACGCTCTACCACTAGAGCCAACTGTTGTACCTACTGTTACCTTACCTGCAGACACAGTAGCAAGGTTATTGAATGTGTTAGAGGCATTGGTGCCTACCGAGGGTGGAAGTTCAGATCCTCAGGATACTTTACAGACACAAGCACCTGCACTGACTCAGACTTTCGGGAATAAGGAAGTATCCTTACAAGAGTTCCAGAAATTGAAATCACCAAAATTCACAGGTTGTGATAATTCAGCAGATCCTCAAAGTTTCTTGGATGGGACAGTCAAGGCATTACGTGCTCTAGGATGTTCTAGTGAGAGAGTCGTGGAGCTCGCAGCATACAAACTAGAGGATATGGCCAACACATGGTATGAAACTGTATTGCTAGGAAGCCCAGCAGGAGCAGCACCACTGACATGGGACAAATTCACTAAGTTGTTCATGAATCATTTTCTTCCAAACAGCCTGGTGCAAAAATATGCTAGAGACTTTGAGAGATTGGTTCAGACTCCAGATATGGATGTGTCAACATATAATACCAAGTTTTGTAAGCTGGCTAGATATGCTCCTTACTTAGTGCCTACCGAAGAAGCTCTAGCTCAAAGGTTTGTGGATGGATTGGTTGGTCGTCTATACACTGCAGTAGCCCCACAGATGAAGACTTTATCCTATTCTGATGCAGTCTACCTTGCTAGAAAGATTGAAATCAAGGGACGTGATGAGCGTGCAGTTGGTGACTTACGTAAGAAGGCCAAGGTAGGAAGGGCTTTCAGTGGCGGTTTTAGTGAAAATTGAAGAGCAGAAAATCAGTGACAACAATAACAGGGTTCTCATATAGGGACACACCTGTCTTTACAATCCACAAAAAGACCATATTACAGATAGGGTAATAGGGGACCATCATCTTCTCTATATCGTATTCTGGACAGATATATGCCACTACTCCAGTCTGCCAGACCTGTGGTAGATCACATTTGGACCAATATCGTGTTCTAAGGGGAGAGTGCTTTCGGTGTGGCCAGTTGGGACATCACTTGAGGGATTGTCCTCAGCCTCCGCAAAATTTTAACCAAGCTTCTATTCAGTCAGCTACACCTACTCAGACTACTCGTAATACTTCAGGTGCTACAGGTACAGGAAATAGAGGTCGAGGTGCTAGAGACCGTGCTACGGTGAATCAAGGACAAGGGAATACTGGTAAAGTTCAGGCGAGAGTTTTTGCATTTACTAGATAGGATGCTCATGCCTCGAATGTTGTGGTCACAGGTGTTCTTTCTGTCTGTTAATTTGATGCACTTGCATTGAATGATCCGGGATCTACTCACTCCTATGTGTCCTCGTACTTTGCTTTGAGGTTTGGTAGACAACCTGAGCTATTGAATGATCCTTTTCTAGTTACTACTCCTGTTGGAGAGTCTCTATTAGCTGAATATGTGTATCGTGCTTGTCAGATTCGTGTTGAGGGTAGAAATACTTTAGCTGACCTTATTGTACTTGATATGATTGACTTTGACAGGCTGATGGGAACGGATTGGTTATCTTCTTGCTATGATATAGTCGATTGTCATGCAAAGGTAGTTAAGTTTGAGATACCAAATGAACCCAGTTTTATTCTAAGAGGGAGTCAGGTTGTAGAGATTAGCAAAGTTGTATCTTTTATGAAAGCTCAACAACTTCTGAAGAAAGGTTGCTTGGGTCTCTTAGCTATTGTAAATGACACAAGAAAGGAAACAGTTAGTATAGAAAATGTACCATTAGTGAGAGAATTTTCTGATGTAGTTCTTGAGGATTTACTAGGATTGCCTCCAATATGAGAAATAGATTTTGGTATTGATTTGCCACCTAACAGACGGCCCATATCAATACTCCCATATCGAATGGCACCAGCAGAGTTGAGGGAGCTAAAGCAACAGTTGCAGGATTTATTGGATAAGGGTTTTATCAGAGCTAGTGTATCACCATGGGATGCACCAGTACTGTTCGTAAACAAGAAAACGGATCCCTGAGAATGTGCATGTCACGACCCGGATTCCCCCCCCCCCCCCATCGGGAGTCGTGATGGCGCCTACTGTTGGAGCTAGGCAAGCCAAACATTTAAACATCTTCGGATAACAACACATCAATAATAAAATAACGAGTCTCTAAATAAATGCGAAAGTCTTTTAAAACATAAATAACTGAAAACCCAAAATGCGGAAGTTTAACATTTCTCTACCCAAGGCTGGAGTCGCTGTCTCACGAACCACTAAAGAGTGCTACAAACAAGTCTGAATAGGAAAACACATAATGTCTGTCTCGGTACAATGAAAACAAACAGAAAATATGGAAAGGGACTTCGGCCTGCGAACGCCACCTAGGCTACCTCGTAAGTCCCTGGACTGAAGAGGGCTCCCGATCAACTACTGATGTGGTCCAAGAGCTGCTCTGGTACCGAAATCTGTGCAAAAAGCACAGAAGTGTAGCATCAGCACAACCGACCCCATGTGCTGGTAAGTGCCTGGCCTAACCCTGGCAAAGTAGTGACGAGGCTAGACAGGACTACCAAGTCAACCTGTGCAGTTCAATATATATATATATATGCAATAAAGGAAAGAATACCGAAAATTAAACAGTTAACTAGGGAGGGAAGCATGCTATGGGGGAGTACGAACCGGATATAAAGTCATCAACTTAAGTAAGAAACAGGGCAATAACAAAAATTAACAAAACAGGAGAATCAACAGTTGCACGGCATCAACCTTCGTGCTGTTACTCTCATTCTCACCAAAAACAATCAAATAGAATCCACGGCATCACCCTTCGTGCTTTTCCTAACATAACTCTCATTTCATGGCACAGAATGATCCCTCGTGCAATTATAGTCAAATCAGAGCACGGAATGTCCCTTTGTGCATAAATAATCAAAACATGGCACAGAATGACCCTTTGTGCAAATATAATCAAAACATGGCACAGAATGACCCTTCGTGCAAATATAATCAAACATAGCATGGAATGACCCTTCGTGCAAATATAATCAAACATGGCACGGAATGACCCTTCGTGCATTATCACTCTTCCTCACCCAACCAACAATCACAACCAAACGGGCGAAGGAATAAGCAAATAATAAGAAATGTCCCGGCAAGGGAAAACACAATTAAACAGCTAGATCCCGACAAGGGAGTAACAACAACAACTTTCACATCCCGGCAAGGGAGGTAATCAATGTCTCTTTCCATTTCTTTCATTTCTTACTCAATAGTATTTTTATTGTTCGAGCCAACTCTCCAAAGAATATACAAACTCATAACCAATCCTCAAACTCTTCACATTATGTAGAATTCATCAATTAGCATAGAAGAGTCTCAAAAATATCAGAAATACGTGCAAACAAGGACCCACGGTCATGCTAGACACCGGTGTATAGATACTCGTCACCATGCCTATACACCGTACTCGATCATTTAGCCATTAGCAATTAATAACACTCTAATCCTATTCCCTCAAGCCAAAGTTAGATCAAACACTTACCTCGGTCCAAAGAATAGCAATCAATCCTCAAATACCGCCTTTCCTCCACAATCCGACTCCGAAACAATGATATCTAGGCATAATTAATTCAATAGTATCAATAAGGACTCACTGGCAACATCCCATAGCCTAGATATGAATTTCCTAACATCCTTCCAAAAATACCAAAAATCGACCCCGGGCCCGCTTGGTCAAAACACGAGGTTCGAACCAATTCCATGTCACCCATTCCCCCACGAGCCCGGATATACAATTTGTTTTCAAATTCGACCCCAAAACGAGGTCTAAATCAAAGAAAATTGAAAAGCCCTAATTCTACCCTTTTCCCCAATTCTTACCATGAACTACATGATTTAGGTCTAGGAATTGATAAATGATGATAGAAAATGAAGAAAACGAGTTAGATAATACTTACCCAAGAAGCTTTGGTGAATAAAAGCTCTAAAGATCGCCTATGGGCTGTGGAGAAGATGAGTTCGTATGAAATATGGACTAAATCCTGAAGCTACTGTTTCTGTAATTTTAACAAAATCACTGGGCGTTTTTTACCTTCGCGTTCGCGACAGGGGTGTCGCGTTCGCGAAGAAAGAGGACTGGGAACATCGCGTTCGTGGAAGACTTATCGCGAACGCGTAGAAGGGGAAAGGTTGGGTCTAGGACTTGTACTATGCGAACGCGAGATGGGGTACGCGAACGCGATGAAGAAGAGGTTGTTACTACAAGAACGCGAGGACTAGTCCGCGAACGCGATGAAGGAATTACTGGGGGTCCTGAGTTGGCTTACGCGATCGCGTATGGGGTAACGTGAACGCGATGAAGGAAAGGCTAAGGCTATGCGAACGCGAGCTGAAAGACGCGATCGCGAACAAGGAAAGCACTGTGTAAAAATTGCAGAAAATCTGCTGCCTTTCCTAAGTTCAAAAATACCCCGAACACCTCCGAAAATACTCCCGAACCCTCGGGGCTCCCAACCAATCACACACACTAACTCAACAACATCCTACGAACTTACTCGAGCGATCAAATCGCCAAAACAACATCAAAATCAATGAATCAAACCTCAAAATCATCATTTTTCATTCTAACTTCACAAACTTCAAACTTTAGATATTTAGGTCCGAAACACGCCAAATGACGTCCGTTTTCGACAAAACTTTACAGAAAGCGCTTAACACATATTTAAGACTTGTACCGGGCGTCGGAACCAAAATACGAGCCCGATACCATAGTCTTTTAATCAATTTTTATTTCTATTTTCCTTAATAATTTCAGAAAAACAATTTCACAGAAAAATTCTTTTACTCGGGTTCTAGACCTCGGATTTCGACTCCGGGCACATGCCCGAGTCCCATATTTTTTTACGTACCCTCCGGGACCGTCGAATCACGGGTCCGGGTCTGTTTACCAAAAATGTTGACCGAATTCAACTTTAATCATTTTAAAGCCACATTTTGAAATTTTTCACAGAATTTAACATATAATCTTTCCGGCTACGCGCCCGGACTGTGCACGCAAATCGAGGCAACTAAAGGTGAGGTTTTCAAGGCCTCGGAAGCATGGAAAAAGAGAGAAATCCGGTGATGACCCTTTGGGTCGTCACAGTGCATTGACTACAGGTAGTTAAACAAGATAACAATACGCAATAAATATCCTTTGCCTCGTATAGACGACATGTTCGATCAGTTATAAGGAGCTGCCCACTTTTCAAAGATTGACCTCCGTTCTGGTTATCATCAGCTTAGAATCAAAGATAAAGATATTTCTAAGACTGCTTTCAGAACTCGATACGGGCACTATGAGTTTCTTGTGATGCCTTTCGGAATGACTAATGCTCCAGCTGCATTCATGGATTTAATGAATAGGGTGTTCAATCCATTTCTGGATAGATTTGTAATAGTATTTATTAATGATATCCTGATATATTCTTGTAGCCTAGGAGAACACGAGGATCATCTCAGGACTGTGATGCCGACATTGCGAGAACATCGGCTTTATGCTAAGTTCTCGAAGTGTGAATTCTGGCTAGACTCGGTAGCATTTCCGGGGCATGTTGTATCCAAAGATGGAGTTATGGTAGATCCTAAGAAGACAAAAGTTGTGCAGAAATGGCCCAGGCCTACTTCTCCTACAGAGATTCGCAGCTTTTTAGGCTTAGCAGGCTATTACAGGCGTTTTGTGCAGGATTTCTCCAGAATAGCAGTGCCACTGACCAAGCTAACACAGAAAAATGCAAGGTTTCAGTGGACGGAGGAATGTGAGCAGAGCTTTCAAAAACTTAATACATGTTTGGCAATTGCACCAATATTAGCCTTACCATCAGGTTCCGGAGAATTTACGATGTTTTGTGATGCATCGAGGGTGGGATTAGGATGTGTCCTCATGCAAAATGATCGCGTTATAGCTTACGCTTTGAGACAATTGAAAAAGCACGAGCAAAACTATCCTACACATGATTTGGAGATGGCTGCAGTGGTATTTGCTATAAAAATTTGGAGGCATTACCTATACGGTGAAACTTGTGAGATTTATACTGACCATAAAAGTAGAAATTTGTCTTTCATCAGAGAGATCTAAATCTTTGGCAGCGTCGGTGGATGGAATTACTAAAGGACTATGACTGTTTTATTTTGTATCGTCTTGGAAAAGCCAATGTGGTGGCTGATGCATTGAGTAGAAAATCTATGGGGAGTTTGGCACATATAGCTCCAACAAAGAGACTTTGGGCGAATGATATTCAGAGACTAGAAGGTGCGGATATCAGATTTAGTGTCAGAGATTCAGAGGCATTGTTGGCTTGTGCTCACGCAAAATCTTCATTAGTTTAGCGCATTAAGGCCACCCAATATGAGGATGAGCGATTTTGCAAATATAGAGATGAGGCCTTAGCTGGTAAAAGAAAGGATATGATTGTTGACAGTGATGGTATTCTTCGAATGGGTGACAGGCTATGTGTCGCGGTCATAGATGGGTTGAGGCATGTTATTCTTAAAAAAGCTCACAACTCTAGATACACTATACATCCTGGATCCACAAAAATATGTCATAACCTAAAGCAATTTTATTGGTGGGAAGGTATGAAGAAAGATGTTGCTAACTTTGTTCCTAATTGTTTGACTTGTCAGCAGGTCAAGGCTGAGCATCAGCGACCCGCAGGACTACTACAACAAAATGAGATTCCAGAATTGAAATGGGAAAGAATTACTATGGATTTTGTCACCGGGCTACCACGAGCCCTTAGAGGTTATGACTCTGTATGGGTGATTGTAGATCGATTGACAAAATCAACACACTTTTTACCAGTGAAGACAACATATAGTGGAGTAAGATATGCACAGATATTTATGAACGAAATTCTCCGACTTCACGGAGTTCCAATATCCATCATCTCTGATAGAGGATCACAATTTACCTCACGATTTTGGAAATCTTTTCAAGAAGCATTGGTTACACGAGTAGATCTTAGTATTGCATCTCATCCACAGATAGACGGGCAGTCAGAACGTACTATACAAATCTTGGAGGATATGTTGACAGCTTGTATTCTTGAGTTTGGAGGTAGTTGGGACGCTTATCTACCTTTTGCCAAATTTGCTTATAACAATAGCTTCCAGTCCAGTATTCAAGTGGCACCGTACGAAGCATTGTATGGTAGAAGATGTCGTTCTCCTATCGGATGGTTTGAAGCTAGTGAGACTAACTTATTGGGACCCGACTTGGTACAAGAAGCCATTGACAAAGTTCAATTAATCAGGCGGACATTGCTCACAGCTCAAAACAGACAAAAGTCTTATGCAGATAAGAGAAGAAGAGATTTAGTGTTCACAATTGAGGACAAAGTGTTCCTACGGGTCTCCCCTATGAAAGGTGTGATGCGATTTGGGAAAAGAGGCAAGTTGAGCCCCAGGTTTATAGGACCGTATGAGATACTAGATCGAGTGGGAGCTGTGGCTTATCGTTTTGCATTTCCTCCTGAGTCGTCCTTTATTTATCCAGTGTTTCATGTCTCAATGCTAGGGAAATGAATATCAGACACATCTCAGGTGCTTGAAGCACCTGCTATACCGCTTGATGAGAAGTTGTCTTACGAGGATGAACCGATGGCTATTGTTGATAGGCAAGTAAGAAAGCTACGATCAAAAGAGATTGAGTTCGTAAAAGTCTTACGGCGAAATCATATAGTTGAAGAAGCTACTTGGGAAATAGAAGATGTTATGCGAGTCAAGTACCTCCATTTGTTTCAGTCTACAGGTACGTACTTGAGTTAAATTCGGGGACCGAATTTCATAAGGTGGGAAGGATGTAATACCCCCACTATTTTAAATGAGGACATATGGGATATTTAATAAATAATTTAAGTTTAAAGAAAAAAAAAGAACTAACTAAATAAACAAAACAAAAGAGAACAAAAAGGAAGAAAATGTCAAACAAAGCTAACAAATTAAACCAAAAAGAGTTAATGGGCCAAATAACGTGAAAGGCTTCAGGCTGAGTCAAAGCAAAAGAATAAAGGGTTGAAGTCGCTTTCTCTAGCAAAATCAAAAAGAAAGAAAGGCATTTGGGTTTGCTGCGTAAAAAACCAAACCAGAAGCAAAAAGGGATTTTGACGGGTCAAGGGTTAAGGCAAAAATGAAAAATACATAAGGTGAGTTGGGGGAAAAAGCTTGGTGCCGCAAAAGAAGCCACTTCCAGCCATTATTTGTTCAAATCTTAAGGTACTGCATTCCATAAATTTGAGAATATATTTTAATGGTTAGAGTTAAATAAGGAGATTGGCAAAAGTGAGTGAAACAAGGAAAGATATGTATAATTTTTGTTAATCTTTAGCAATCTATTGAGGAATCTTAAGCACTAATTGTGTCTTACGGGTATTACTTGAACTTCTTCTTCTGGTAAATTATAATTTCGTTTCCAATGATCGAAAGGTTCTACAGAGTAATATAAATTACACTAGTTCATTCACGTAATTGAGAATTTTCCTCCTAAAGAATCCATAGAACTTTACGAAATTGGGTTAACAAAATCATATGTATAGGTTGTAGTTGATAGATTAGTAATTACTCATCCCGTGGGTAAATATAATTCGGCGAATTAGGAGTCAAATATGAAACCTCGAGGGTTGAACATTCTAAATTAGCTATGAATTAGCCTAAACATGAAAATTAACATGAGATCGATATTATGTAATTATAGATTGATTGGAGGAAGTTGTACGAATTGCTCGAGGTGAAGCATTTGGTATTTCGACACAAGTGCTGTGAGCAGTAATCTTACCACAATTTGTGTTTTCATAACTTGCATGATTTATACATAATTTTTTATATGAATATGTTACCGATTATTTTGAGTTGCATGTGGGACAAGTCTTTTACTCGATATAATACTGAAATAATTATTTGAGATGATTACCGTTGTTTTAAATATTCTGTTGTCACTAGATCTGTTTTACCGTTACTTGAATTTACTGTTATCGAAATGAAATTATATGATTTGATCAGAACTGAAATGCCCTATATTGTTTTAAAATATTTTCTACGAGTATATACGGATTACAGAGACAAGTATAAATGGGAGTAGACATTGAAGGATCCCGTAGCTAACGGCGGGTTCGTTAGACCTGCTACACCTTGCAATTACCGATTACCATTACAGCCCTCGCTAGTGGAAAAGTAGAACTAGCATACCGTTACTGATTTTCCTCGAGTAGGGACTACCGTCATATTTGACTTCTTGCGAAGAAGTCCACAGTTACCGATTACATGATTCGTTCATTGAAACCTCCCAAATGTGAATATTGATATTATACAGTGATTACCGAGCTTATTACTGAATTGTCAATTGTATTATACCACAAGAAAAACATGATGAGACTGAAAATTAATTATTGTTTCTGAAAGTGCATTCTTATGATATTTTCTGTTTAATATACTAGAATGTTTCTGATTTGTCCCCAATAAAAATGGTTGTCGTTTAATGTTATTACTCACAAGCTAGCGACTTACTCCCCGCTAATTTTTTTTTACAGAGACAGCAGTTGACGCAAGCGAGGATTTCATTAATTAGAGCGTACAGGTCGATAGTTCTTGGTGAGCCTCGCACTTGTTCGCGTGGGCGGAGATTTTATTTAATGTTATGGTCTTTTTTTTTTGAACTCTTAGAGTCGCTCCATAGTCATCCTTTTAGTGTCGTGAGTATTCATTTATTGATATGGACTAGTTACTAGTATTATACTTTCTTTCTGTATTTTTATAGTTGGTTTTGGTTTTATTATGTTGAGGAGGTTAGTAATAATGGTGGAAACATGTTTGTGGTTAGTTGATGAAGATTGTGACTGATTTAGGTGAATATTGGTTGGTTGTTACTTGTTTTTGAGACATGAAACTTTTTGGAAAGCCCAAAAACGGAAAATTCTGTCCGATTTTCTGTAAAATACCTATGAGGCTTACTTGAGGGAACTTGCTCCTAAGTACCGATCATGATCCTAAATTGGGTCGTGACACATTTGTAACTTAGAAACCTACAAAACATGGTAAACGACATGCTGCAGCAATAAAACTATATTGATACTGTGAAATTTCTTTACATTTATATAAACTAATAACATCTTAGGTTATATATTTAGGTTAACTTGCAGTAACATGTTTGATTACATATATTAGAATATTGACTTGTAAATATTTTATAACTGACCTGATTGTTTTAATACCTTTTATTCTCATCACTATCATGGCATAGAATTACTTAAATTCATCTTCAATTAATGAGCCCAAAAGCAATTAGTTAGATCCGAATTAAAGCTTGATAAATATTCCCCTTCGTTCACTTTTAGTTGTCCACTTTTGATTTTGCACTCCCTTAACAATGATAGCATTTCAAAAAGTCTTGGGGAATGAGTAGCTAATTATAAGGGTAAAACAAGGAAAAATTTGACTTTTTTTATTTAGTATAATGGACAAGTAAAATTGAAAATATATTTGTAGTATAATGAATAAGTAAAAGTGACCGGATAAAGTAGAATTATAGCATGACAGTCTGGAGTAATGGAAGTATAATTTCAACATGTTAAAGTGAGAAGATAATTAAAGAACAAAAGGAGAATGCGAAACGAACTCATAAATAGTAGTTGTATTTCTTGAACCATAATCAATGAGGCAAGCTGCCCACCTAAAAGTTGAAACTAGACTTGCGTGAACAAGAATGATTCTTCTTTACTAACCACAATCAATTAATTATGCCAGCATCCCATTTTTCACTCACCAAATATTGACATATAGTCTATGTCTCCATAGAGGCGGAGCTAGATCATTAGGTATGGTTACGGAAGAAATCAGTAATTTTCATATTAAAAAATTCACTAAATATATATAAATATTTAATTGTATACCCAATAGCTAATTAAGACGAGCTATGGGTTCGATAGCAAATTTAAAACATATAAACTTCAAATTCTGACTCCGTCTACTATACGCTTCTATGTCTTGGCAAGGGCAACTTTCACAGGGTAACGTTGAATGCAGTCAGCCCAAGGGTTACCATTTCGATTGACATCATTACAATCAATTTCTCTTAGAGATTTCCACACGGCACTGTTACATTTGAAACCAGAACCAAATGCAATTTGCCAAACTCTATCCCCTTTGCTAACTCTTCCTTTTGCTTCTGAATAGGCTAACTCATACCATAATGAGCTGCTTGAAGTGTTTCCAAACCTGTGTAGTGTCATTCTTGATGGTTCCATGTGCCAATCACTTAGGTTTAGGTTGTTTTGTATTTCATCTAAAACTGCTCTCCCTCCTGCGTGTATGCAGAAATGCTCAAATGCGAGCTTGAAATCTGGTATGTAGGGCTTCACTTTTGCTTTTAGCATCTTCCTCTTGACCAATGTTACGAAGAACCTAAATTAGATGCGAACCCAAAATTTAAAGTCAGTAGATTCAGAATAAATATGAACTTGTTATGTGTATATATCTTAAATAAAAAGGTCCAAGTTTACAGTTACACTATACGAAAATTTTAATTTTACCATCTATTATACTTCGAACCCTAGTAATCTTACTGTTAACAAATCATCTCGTATTTGTCTGACTTTAAAGGAGCTCCAACGTAACCTAGGTGGATTTTATGGAAAAAGTTTAAATTTATTCCTCTACTTTTTACTATAATTTCAAATTACCCTCCGTATATTTTAAGTTGGAGCTCGTTAGGGTTAAAGGCAAGGCTAGTGGTTCCTCGAGTTTGGGAGACTAGGAATTCTCCCTAAAGTGATCATATTCATTAAGCCATAGATAATATGGATATCCATAATATCCGTTGGTTAACCCATTTTTTATCCGTATGAAATATGGGTCGGGTCGGATAATTTATCCATTTTTGTATTACGTGTTTTCGACTCGTCCCACATCCGATCCGACCCACCCGTTTGTCACCCCTAGGCAAGGGATATGAATGACTTTAAAGTATAACAGATAATAAAAAAAAAAAAAAAAAACTATACATCATTCTAGTTGAAAGCAATGAGTTCAATTCTGACCTGAATTGCTCCGAAAGCGGTAACACCAATGGGCCTAACGTAGTGATGTTTGTTTTTAGAGCATCCCCAGCTACTGCCATAAGTTCACGAGCCAATGACACACCTATCACTCCCTTGTCATCTTCTCTTTGGTACACACAATTATAGCTATTGTCATCAGCTCCTTTATGGGTTCGAACCGTGTGGACCAGCTCGTACTTAGACCGGGTTCGGTCTTTTGACTTGTTAGACAAAAGCATAGCTGCTCCTCCCATACGAAATATACAATTGCATAGCAACATTGACCTATCATTTCCAAAGTACCAATTTAATGTAATGTTCTCCATGCTAACAACAACTGCGTATGTGTTTGGATTTGCTTTTAATAGATGTTTGACTAAGTCAATTGAAATTAGGCCAGCACTACAGCCCATGCCACCTAAGTTGTAACTCTTGATATCAGTTTTGAGCTTGTAATGGTTGACAATCATTGAGGAGAGAGATGGTGTTGGATTAAACAAGCTACAATTCACTATAAGAATTCCAATTTCCTCTGGCTTGACTTTGGTTTTGGCAAAAAGTTGGTCCAATGCACCAAACATAACTGCCTCGGCCTCCGCTCGTGCCTCTTTCATGCACAGGTTTGGTGGGTTGGATGTGATCCCTCTAGGAAAATAAGTCTCGTCACCTAAACCAGAACGTTCAGATATTCTTTTTTGAAATACTATAGTCTCGTCAGTAAATGCACCGTTCTCTTCCGTCATCTTCAAGAACGAATCCACGGACATTTTTCGTTCATCTTCAGGTTTGTAACAAGCAAAATCAACCAAATAAACCGGTCTAGGTTTCTTGACATAGTAAATACCTAAAAAGAAAAAGAGCACTATTGAACCGGCAAGACCGATCGAAGTGTCAACAAGTAAAGTTGGACTTGTCCATATATCAGAAAACCGGTCTAACTTTAGACCGGTGAGCTGAAAAAGAGTGAGGGTAACCATAGGCAAAACGGTAACGAGGAGAAGAAGAGTGGCAGGGTTGCATGAATAACCATACCCTAGCTTAACATATTTAAGCTTTACAGATTGTAAAAAATCCGGCAATTTTCGCCGGATTTTTATAACAACTGAGGATGAATCTTTGAAATCCATCTCTGCTGTTAGCCTCTCTTTTTCCATTTCTATACTTTCATTTGCCATTTTTGTAGTAAGCTTCTTAAAAAAAACAAATAGTTCAAGATTGAAGTAGAAGAAGAAGTCTACAAGAAGCTGAACTAATTAAACCTCCAAGAAGAAAAATAATTGTATGGAGTTGTCTTAATCAAAGGCAAATAAAGGGAAGACGTTTTATGTAGTAAGTTTTGGAGGGTAGGAAAGAAAACAAAAGGGAGCTAAGCTTCTTAAAGAAATAAAGGGAAGAAGGAATGAGTAAGAAAGAATAGGAAATACCTACATATATAATGGATACAAGAAAGATAGATATAATATGTTATTCAGATAGTGTGGTGTTTGTATGTAATCCAGTTTTCATAATAAGGGGTGGGGTTAGGCATGAGTTGTTCCAAGTAAGGATAGATAGCTCAACTACCAAAAAGAAAGAGAATTAATAGAAATTATTGCCAAAAAAAGCTCCAAGTTTCTCACTAGCCAAAACTAATAATGGGGTATAGTAGTAATGTTGTGGAACACGGGCTTAATTATGGATTCACATGAACTCAATATCTTGTGTCCAGATTCTGTATTTATATTTTGAAATTCACTAAATATTTATAAGTATTTGCTTGTGAATTTAATTATTATTGTAATATCAATTTGAGATCGCAGTAAGAACTCGTAAACTTCAAATTCTTGATCCGGATATGTTATAGAACCATGGGCGAAGCTACATAGCCCTAAGGGTGGTCAATTGACCACCCTTCGTCGAAAAATTACATTGTATATATAGGTAAAATATTGGATTTTAGAGGTATATAACATATATTGAACACCCTCTATCGGAATTCTTTTTTTACTTCTTTCAAGTTTGAACACCCTAAATAAAATTTCTGGCTTCGCCACTGTATATAACTATGATTATTTGTTGTTGAGAAAAGATGGGTAGTAATTGACCAAGAACAAAGTTAACATGTGGAAATTTGGGGTTTCGTCCAAGCAATCATATTAGGACATATTCAAAATGTTTACTTTCTCTGTTTCATACTAGCTAGCTACTATTTGCATTGCGTATTCCCCACATGCAACGAAGCAGCAAATTTTCATGACTCCGCCTCGTCCCCACTTCAGCTCCACAATATATGCATGAATTTAACGTTTACGTATATCCTATCACTCTATCAGATAATTTGTGTTATTATTTTAGTGTACTTAATTTTAATTTTTATGAATAATTATTTGTGATTATCATTTTCATAACCAAATAGTAATAAAAGTTTTTTTACACGGTTATTTTACAAAAGTTAAACTCTCTAAATCTTTATATTCCAACCACATCGAACACGTTCGACGTTTTACATGCGAACTACATTCAATTAAAGAAACATTTTAAATTATGTACATTAATAATATTTTTTTATATTATGAGGTAGTTTAACCTGTAATAGCATGTAACCTGAGGCGGAGCCAGGATTTCAAGCTTATGGGTTCAGGATTCTAATCGTTTTAAGTTATTGGATTCTAAATTATTTAATTTATACGTATTCAATGAATTTTTTAAGACAAATACAGGGTTTGAACCAAAGCTACTGGGTTCGGCCGTACCGCTGGCGGCACTCTAGCTCCGCCCCTGCATGTAACTTATATTTTTATCAAATAATAAGCCAATACTTTTTTAAAAAAATACCTATAATTACGTTATAAATAATCAAATTGTATAAATATTTTTTTACTATTTTTGAAAAAATAGAGAGAACAGAAGAGCCAAACCTGAAGAGGCCGGTGGATATAGGTGACTGACAATCAAGAAACTATTAAATGCTGAGAGTAGGTATGAATATAGATGCCAAACCTATCCAAGAAAACCCCCTCAAGTCCTTACAAATTTTAAACACAATTGCATTAGCAATGAGAATTGCTGCTACACCTGAAATATATATATATGTATGGCAGCCTGGTGCACTAAGCTCCGCTATGTGCGGGGTCCTGGGAAGGGCCAGACCACAGGGTCTATTATACGCAACCTTACCTTGCATTTCCGCAATTAAGAGGTTGTTTCTGCGACCTAAACCCGTGACCTCCTGATCACATGACAGCTATATATATATATATATATATATATATATATATATATATATATATATATATATATATATATATATATATATATATATATATATATATATATAT
>NW_017670796.1:391633-399492 GCF_001879085.1 Nicotiana attenuata
ATATATAGCATCCTTCAAACACTTGTACAAGTTTCCTTAATAATCCACCGCTATTTTTAAAGGAGTGTTAATCAATTCATTTCTATTTGAACTTATTAAACGCCCACTTCCCTTGTGATTTTCAATATTACGTTTACCTCTCTTATTTTGATTCTTTTGTAAAATTTATTTTAACCTATATAAATTTTGTAAAAAAAATACTAAATGACTAAATTATCCTTTTAAAGTTTTGAATGATTGATTAACTTACTGAATATCTTCTTTAAGTAATTTCTTTATAATAATCTAATTTTTTTTCCATAAATTACCATTAGATCTTATTATGTTTTACAATCCCAAAATGTTGCCAAATCCAGCCAGTTCGTCACCTCCAAATATTTTTCTGTCTCATGGGTTTATTTAATTTCTCTTTGTTTTTAATTTATTAATTTATTTTCTTGGAAAGTAATTTATAAAATTAAGTCATCAAAAGCATACAATATTAGAAAGGGGATTCTGCAAAGAGTTCCTGTCACGATCCCAATTTTCTTCCGTAGGATGTCGTGTTGGCACCTAGTCTCTAAGACAAGGTAAGCCTAATATTTAATAATAACATAATAGAAATAATTAACGAAAATGCTAAAGCAAGTCTGATACACAGATATAATTTACTGAAATAGAATTCCAACACCACACTTTCCAAACTCGGCAGTACAAGTCATAAGCTCTACTAAATTCACTAGAAAATCTCTAAGTACAACTATTCCGGAATAGAAATAACAAGTATAAATGTAACGACCCGGCCGGTCGTTTTGAGCAATTGCGTCCAGTTTGGCAGTTTGAGGCCATGATTAACTTAACATAGTGTATTATGACTTGCGTTCATCATCGGCTCTGATTTTTGAGTGGTTCAAAAATGATTTTAAGAGGTGACTCTCATTTGAGAAGCTCGAAGTTGAAACAATTCACCAAGGTTTGACTTTTGAGTGTTTCATCCCGGATCAGAGTTTCGATGGTTTTGGTAGGTCCGAATGCTGATTCTAGACTTAGGCGTATGCCTGGATTTGTATTTGGATGTTTCTAGAGGGTTTCGGCACCATTTGGCAGAAGTTGGCAATTTAAAGGTTTGGAATTTTCCTAAGTTTGACCATGGTTTGACTTTAAGGCTATTGGGTTCGGATTTTGGTTTCGGGGCTTGGAATAGGTCTGTTTCGTCATATGGAACTTGTCTGCAAAATTTGGTGTCATTTGGAGTTGATTTGATGGATGCATTGACACACCATATTCAAGGGGATGTGCCATGGTGTATGTTATTTCTTGATGACATAATTCTAATTGATGAGACGAGGGTCGGTGTTAACGAGATTTTGGAGGTTTGTCTAAGGGTTTCAAGTTGAGCAGGTCTAAGACAGAGTACCTGGAGTACAAGTTTAGCGCTGAGTCGAGGGAAGTAGGCAGGGACGTGAGGCTTGGATCTCAGGTCATCCCCAAGAGAGATAGCTTCAAGTACCTAAGGTCGATGATCCAGGGGGGCGGAGAGATCGACGAGGACGTCACTCACCGTATAGGGCCGGGATGGATGAAATGGAGGCTTGCATCTGGAGTCTTGTGTGACAAGAAAGTGCCACCGATACTCAAAGGTAAGTTTTATAGAGCTGTGGTTAGACCGGCCATGTTGCATGGGGCAGAGTGTTGGCCGGTTAAGAACTCCCAAATCCAGAGGATGAAGGTAGCAGAGATGCGAATGCTGAGGTGGATGTGCGGGCACACTAGGATAGACAAGATTAGGAATAAAGATATTCGGAAGAAGGTGAGCATGGCTCCTGTGGATGACAAAATGCGAGAAGCGAGGCTCAGATGGTTTGGGCACATGCAGAGGAGAAGCCTTGATGCCCCGGCGAGGAGGTGTGAGCGCTTGGCGGTGGTGGATACGAGAAGAGGTAGAGGGAGGCCTAAGAAGTATTGGGGGGAGGTGATCAGGCAGGACATGGTACTACTGCAGATTTCCGAGGACATGGCCCTTGATAGGAAGGTCTGGAGGTCAAGCATTAGGGTTGTAGGTTAGGGGGTAGTAGAGCTTCCCTTACTTCTTACTGGGGGTGAGGCGGGGTTGTTTAGGATTGATCTAAGATGGTTTGCAGTTTATGTTGAATCCACACTATCCTTGTTGTTTGTCTTAGCCCCGGCCCTTAGGTTCTAGTTACTGTTATTGCATGTCATTCATTTTTTGGTTGTTATGCTTCTGTTACTATTACGATTTCTACTGGAGTTACTAATGAATTGTCTTTTCTTGTTTCTTATTTCCGTCTTTCTGAGCCGAGGGTCTATCGGAAACAGCCTCTCTGCCCTATCGGGGTAGGGGTAAGGTCTGCGTACACATTACCCTCCCCAGACCCCACTCTGTGGGATTTTACTGGGTAGTTGCTGTTGTTGTTGTTGTTGGAGTTGATTTGATATGGTTCAAACGCTTGGTTGCGATTCTAGAAGTTCTTGAACTTCATGGTGATTTCCATGCGTTTTTGCGCCCGATTCGTGATTCTAGAGGTTATTTTGGTGTTTTGACCGCACGAGCGAGTATGTATTATATTTTTTTGACTTGTGTGGATGTTTGGTTTGGAGCTCCGAGGGCTCGAATGGGTTCCGGAGTGTTTTGTTGAGAATTGTGTGTGCTGGTGCTGGTGTCATCGGTGCGATGAAAAGGTCGCAAATGCGACCATCGCATTTGCGGACACCTAGTCGCTTTTGCAATCCTGTGTTGCTGGGGAACAGTTTGGATTTGCGAAGAATTCCCTCGCATTTGCGAAGTGTTGTTGTTCGCTTTGGTGATGGCAGTTGTCTTTGCATTTGCGATGAATTGGGCCGCAAATACGACTTTAGCATGTTTTGCTTTTGCGATGAAATGCTCGCTTTTGCAGGGTTCGAATTTGCGAATCCCAGGTCGCAAATGCGACATCTGTAGGTGGTTTATAGCTGAGCACTTCGGGACTTAGCTTCATTTTAACATATTTTGAACCCTAGACTAGGTAGGAGGCCATTTTGTGGAGAGATTTTCATACCAAGCTATTGGGTAAGTGATTCTAATCTATTTCCAACTATATTTCATGATTATATATTAGATTTAAACATCAAATTCATGAAAATTTAAGAGAAAATTTGGAGATTTTGTCAAAGTTTTGAAAAATGAAAATTTAAAGTTTGAGAGTTGAATTGAACTCGAATTCGAAAACGAATTACATATATGGACTAGTGGGGCTATGGGTAGTCAAGACCTACCGTTGGACCCGAGTTTGACCGGCGGGCCCGGGGTTGACTTTTGTTGACTTTTTGGAATTTGTATAAAGATCATAGCTTTGTTAATTGATATTGCTTTCTCTTGCATTGTTTGATGTATTTAAGTCGTCTTTGGCTAGATTGAGCCGAGCGGAGATGAATTTGTAAAGGAAAAGCTAATTTGAGTATTGATTTGGCCAAATTGAGGTAAGTATCTTCCCTAACTTTGTGGGGGGAGGGGGGAGGGGGGACTACCCCTTAGAATTTGGGTTAATTGTGTTGTTCGTGTTATGTGAAAGTCGTGTACGCGAGGTGACGAGTGAGTACACGGCTTATATGTGGTATTTGACCGATTTCGAGTATCTAGACACTTTCCATGCCTTTAATTGAATTGTCATAGCATGTGATATCTTTCATTGTTAATCTACTCTTACATGCACTACTTGACGTTGTTAGCAGCGTTCTTCCTCCTACTTGTTATTTTGCTCTTATATGCTTTGGTTAAGTTATTGCCATCCTATATTCTTGTTACCTCTTAATTTTTGAGTCCTTTTCATGACTCCGTGCTTATTTTCTAACTGCCTAAAATGTTGTACTTGAACACCTTAGTTGTCACGTACTTCACGTGTCCTATTGTTTTTGTAATATTTGTTACATTCCTTGATTATTACGTGGTTCCTTTATTGTCATGTACTCATACCCTTTGATTGTAAATTTTTTTGTAAATTTAACTATTGGATTATTGTTGTTGAATTAAATTGTTTGTGGATCAGATTGCATGCCGCAACGATTATGATATAGTGGAATAAGGGAGGATTTGATATTGATACGGTGGGATCGGGTTGCGTGCCGCAACTGATTTTATATGTGATTTTGATATTGATATGGTAAAATAAGGGAGGATTATGATATTGATTCTGATCATATGATGGGATCGGGTTGCGCGCGGCAATAGATTTTATATGTTATTCTTGATTTGATATGGTGAAATAAGGGAGGGTTGTGTTTGTATGGTAGGATCGGGTTGCGCGCCACAACGGATTGTGTATGTTGTATTCATTATTGTTGATGTGTCTTTTGTGAGTCATGCATCCTACGTACACTGTTGTATTACTTCAATGTGTCAATTTGTGCTTCCGTGTTTACTTGGTGAATTGATTTTTATGATGAATTTACTGTGCAGAGTCATTATCTCATCCCTTGTTGAGTTGTTAGTAACATAACGGTTTTAAGTAAAAGAATTTTTAACATGCATATCTTACGTGACTCTTAAGTGGGAGCTCGTCATTTTATTCTGTACTTTACTATTCTAAATAGTGGCCACATTTCACTTTAATTGATTTCTCAAACTAAACTCCTTACCCTATCTAATATTTTTACTTTACTTAAAAATCGTCGTTATGTTTTATTTTAATAAATTCTATATTTAATTCGGTAACTTATCCAAGGTTTTCGTTTTATCTGAAAATGTTATTTTCTTAACCCCAAATAATTTCTAAAATAAACTCATTTTTCTCATTCAATTTCCTACTTTATTCAAGATTTGTTATTTTGCTTTTTGGTATATAAATAAATCTTTCGAACATTCTATTTAGCAATTTATATGGATACAATGTATATGATAGCACGTGGACTTTTCCGTGTGAAAGTGATTTGAAAAAATGTAGGCATGAGGTGCCATACTTGTAAGATTAGGAGGTTATGACTTATGAATTGAAATTTACGATGAGTGGAACCTCGAGTAGTTCTTGTTGTGACTTGTGCATTAGGAATGATTTGATTGATTGAGTTGTCATCGGTTCTCCTCACTCGAATTCGTCTGTTTCATCTGTATTTTAACCATGTCATTGTTTTAATGCCTGGTTGTTTTTTGTTGCCATTCGTGCTTCTATTGTTTCACTGTTGATTATAAATTTGTGATCTTCCTGCTATTGGTCTTACATTGAAGTTCTTCCCATTTTTAGCTTTATATTATATCCTGCACAGGTTTACATGTCTGGTATGTATCTTGACCTGGCCTCGTCATTACTCTACTGAGGTTGGGCTTGATACTTATTGGGTACTGCTGTGGTGTATTCATGCTACGCTTCTGCATATTTTTGTGCAGATCCAGGTACTTATGATTGAGTTGGTTTGAGTTCTATGTCTGTGCTGCTGGAGACTTTAAGGTATACTCGCTCGACGTTCGCAGGCCCCAAAGTCACCTTCTGCTATATTCTATTTCCATTGTTTCCCATTATTCCGGAACAGTGATGTACTCCTTATTTATAGCTATTCTTAGAAAGGCTTGTGACTTGTACTACCAGTTTTGGGATATTGTATCATGTTGAGATTGTTGGCTTATTATAGAAACTTCTGTTTCATGCTTAATAGTCAATTGGTAAAAAATCTATTATTTAATCAGCAAGTGTTAGGCTTACCTAGTCTTAGAGACTAGGTGCCATCACGACATCCTACGGAGGGAAATTAGGGTGGTGACAACAAAATAAATTTCTGATGGTGACTATGAGGCCTGCGAATGTGACGACAGGTATACCTTGAGCCTAAGTACCTGGATCTATACAAAAATGTGCAGAAAGCGTAGCATGAGTACACCATGGCGGTACCTAGTAAGTATCAAGACTATGCTCGCTGGAGTAGTGACGGGAAACGATCAAGACACCTACTAGACATGATAATCTGTACAAGTATAAATGTGAAACTAACATGGAACAATATCAGTATAAGCTAAGCATGGTAAAAACGGCAAACAATACTTTCAATAGAAAACTAGAAGCAACGATTAGCAACAAGGAACAAACAGGTAATAACATCATAGAGTAAGCTGAATACAGTTAAAGACCGGTGAAACCAAGTAAAAACAACAGGTAACAACCCACAGAATCAACCACTTTCACACAAGATTTATGCAAGAATTTTCCCGAGGTGCTATACCTCATAGCCGCATTTCGCGGGTCCCAAGTCACGAACCCTAATCACTTGGCATCGTGTGCCCACATTTTAAATCGCAACCCCACAAACAACTCATGTGCTACATGAACAACTCACGTGCTAATACCATCAATACCTCATATCCGCACGAACAAATCATGTGCTAAGAGAGTGACAATACCTCATATCTGCACTAGGGGTGGGCATAAAATCCGAAAAACCGAATTCCGAACCGAACTGAATTAATTTGGTATTTCGATTTCGTTTTTTTCGGTATTTCGATTTATTTCAGTACAGAAATTACGGTATTTCGGTAGTTCGGTACGGTATACGGTATTAGGTTTTTGATATTTCGGTACCGAAAAACCGAAATATTTTAGTCCAAGCCCAACTTTATTTTTATTTTTTAGCCCAATAACCTTAAGCCCACACCCCAAAAGTCCAAAACTCCTAATTCCCTAATCCCTTAGTCTTAAAGGCAGACAAGAAAAGGCATATGGTATTGTAACGACCCGGCCGGTCGTTTTGAGAATTTAAGCTTTGTTCTGAGGCGTAAGGTCTTGAACAACTTCATATTATGTGTGTTGACTTGCGTGCATGGTTGAATTGAGCTAACGGATGATTCAGAGTCAAATTGGAAGAAGGAATCTAGTTTCGGAAGTTTAAACGATGAGAATTTGACCGGAACTGGACTTTTGAGTAAACGGCCACGGAATGAGATTTAGAGGTCCGTAGGGTAATTTGAGGCATTTCGGCGAAAGTTAGAAAAGTTGAAGTTTGGAAAATGGAGAAGTTTGACCCATAGTTGACTTTTGTGATATCGGGGCCAGAATGTGATTCCGAAAGTTGAAACAGCTCCGTTATGTTATTTTGGATTTGTCTGCAAAAGTTGGCATCATTCTGAGTTGATTTGATAGGTTTCGGCCCGAGTTTTGGAAGTTGGAAGATTTGAAAGTCTCTAAGTTCGATTCATGGTGGGATTCGTCGTTTCGGCGTTGTTTGATGTGTTTGAGACCTTGAGCGAGTCCGTGTTAAGTTATATGACTTGTTTGTGTGTTTAGACGGGGTCCCGGGGGCCTCGGGTGTGTCTCGGGTGGGCTATGGGTCATTTTTCCCATTTTTGGAACTGCTGTTTTTTTTCTGCTTCTGGTATTCTCGCATTTGCGAGGTTTTGGTCGCAATTGCGACTACCGCAATTGCGAGGTAGTCATCGCAATTGCGAACCTGAGCTGCTAGGGACTGGGTCGTATTTGCAAAGGAAATCCCGCATTTGCGAAGCCCTCAGAGTTCGCATTTGCGAACTCCCTGTCGCATTTGCGATGAGGGCAGTACTATTCCAGGCTTCGCATTTGCGAAGCTTCCCTCACATTTGCGAGTTCGCATTTGCGAACCCAGTATCGCATATGCGACATCCGCAGCCTGCTAAAAGCTGGGTATTCCGAGTTTTGCTTCATTTTTTTCATATTTTTGAACCCTAACTCCGAGAGTGGGCGATTTTGAGAGAAGATTTTCATGCCAAATTATTGGGCAAGTGTCTCTAATCAGTTTCAGACTATATTTGTGATTATATCTTAGATTTAACATCAAATTCATGAAAAACTAAAGGAAAGTTTGGGGAAAAATTGTGAAATCTTTCAAAAATGTAAAATGATGATTTGAAGGACCAAATGGTATCGGAA
>NW_017670796.1:402865-414781 GCF_001879085.1 Nicotiana attenuata
ACCTGGATCTGTGCAAAAGAGCACAGAGTGTAGCATCAGCACAACCGACCCCATGTGCTGGTAAGTGCCTAGCCTAACCCCGGCGAAGTAGTGACGAGGCTAGACCAGACTACCACATAAACCTGTGCAGTTATATATATATATATATATATATATATATATATATATATATATATATATATATATATATATATATATATATATGTGTGTGTGTGTGTGTGTGTACATATACAACGGGAAAATAACAAGAATAAACATTTTAAATGGGAGGGGAACACGCTTCGGGGATAGCAGATAATACAGAATTTCAAGAGAATAATAAGGAACATCAATAAATTAACTCTAACACGGATAAGGGAAATAAAAGCAGATTTCACTGTCAGTACACATCTCGTTGCAGGCGTGCAACCCGATCCCATTTCTCAATGTTTCCGTGGTAGGCGTACCACCCGCTCCCATTTCATCAAATCTCGTGGTAGGCGTACCACCCGCTCCCATTTCATCATGACTCGTGGTAGGCGTACCACCCGCTCCCATTTCATCAAAATCTTGTGGTAGGCGTACCACCCGCTCCCATTTCATCAATAACTTGTGGTAGGCGTACCACCCGCTCCCATTTCAATCAATAACTTGTGGTAGGCGTACCACCCGCTCCCATTTCAATTCAACACAAAGTCACAATAAAATTCCGGCAAGGAAAACAAAAGCAATATAATGATAATTTCCCGTCAAGGGAACAACAATATCAAAACAACCATCCCGGTAAGGGAGAATCAGCTAGAACCAAACCCTAGTTCAACTCTTACTCAGCTCGATTAATACCAGTACTCAAGCATAAATAAAGTCCACGAGAATAAACTAAATCTCTACTCAATATCAAGAGTCATCAATTTAAAGCATCCGAAGTGTCATTTAAGAACACAACAACTATCAATTTAAGACTCACGGTCATGCTCGATACCAACGTATAGATACTCGTCACCATGCCTATACGTCGTACTCAACAAGAAGCAATTAGCAAATAAGACTCAACTCCTAATCCCTCAAGCTAGGGTTAGACCAAACACTTACCTCAATGCCTTGAATACAACTCAAGCTTTAATAATAGCTTTACCCCGCGATTCCACCTCCAATTCGCTTGTATCTAATCACAAATTACTTAATTACATTAATAAACACTAAATGAATCAACCCCAATGCATGAAAATGAGTTTTCCCAAGTTTTACCCAAAAAGTCAAAAATCGCCCACGTGGTCAAAACCCGAGGTTCGAACCAAAACTCGATTACCCATTCCCCCATGAACTCAAATATGTAATTTGTTTTGAAATCGAACCTCAAATTGAGGTCCACATCCCCAATTTTTGAAAAACCTAGGTTCTACCCAAAACACCCAATTTCCCCCATGAAAATCTATGATTTTAGGTTGAAATCATGTTATAAGATGTAAATGATTGAAAGAAATGTGTAAAAACTAGCTTACAATTGATTTGGAAGAAGGTTTGTTCTTGAAAAATCGCCCAAAGGAGTTAAGTTTTGAAAATGGGGTAAAAATGACATAAAAATCGACTAAGTATAAAAATTTGCAGGTTGCAGATATGGGAATTGCGAACAGGGGTTCGCAATTGCGAACCCCGACCTCTCAGATATGGGAATTGCGAAGCTTGGTTCGTATTTGCGAACCCTTCTAAAATTCGGGACCTTCGCATTTGCGAGACCCTTGTCGCATTTGCGAAGTTAGCATTTGCGACGCATTTGATCGCATTTGCGATCACTGGCAACATGGAGGCTTTTCGCATTTGCGATGGAAACTCTCGCATTTGCGAGGAAGCCTTCGCATTTGCGATCTCGCATTTGCGAGCCAGGCTTCGCATGCAGGTCTGTTCATACCAGCAAGTTTTAAGTTTTAAAAATGCAACCCGTGGCCTATCCAAAACTCATCCGAGCCCTCGTGGCTCCAAACCAAATATACACACAACCTCAAAAACATCCTACGGACTTATTCGCGCGATCAAATCGCCAAAATAACATCATAAACATCGAATTAAACCTCAAAATCCAAAAATTCTTTCAAATTTCATAAAACCTCATTTTTTCCAATTTAGGTCCGAATCGCGTCAAAAGGACGTTCGTTTTCAAACAAATTTCACAGAAATGACTTAAAGCATATATAAGACCTGTACCAGGCGCCGGAACCAAAATACGAGCCCGATACCAACACGTTGTAATCAAATATTATTTCCAATTTCCTTAAACAATTTCAGAAAACAATTTCTTTCAAAAATTCATTTCTCGGGTTTGGGACCTCGGAATTCGATTCCGGGCATAAGCCTGAGTCCCATATCTTCCTACGGACCCTCCGGGACCATCAAATCATGGGTCCGGGTCCGTTTACCCAAAATGTTTACCAAAGTCAAATTTATTCATTTTAACATCAAAACTTAGCATTTTTCACAGAATTTCATATTTAAGCTTTCCGGCTAAGCGCCCGGACTGCGCACGCAAATCGAGGCGACTCTAAACGAGGTTTTCAAGGCCTCGAAAGCACAGAATTCGTTTAAAACAGGTGATGACCCTTTGGGTCGTCACATTCTCCACATCTAAAACAACCGTTCGTCCTCGAATGGACAGACTAAAGAAGTACTTGAGTCGGGGAAAAGATGAGGATAACGGCTCCGCATATCGGACTCAGACTCCCAGGTCGATGCCTTAGGAGGCTGACCTCTCCCACTCGGTCAAGAATCTCAAACGGACCGATGAACCTAGGGCTAAGCTTGCCCTTCTTCCCAAATCTCATCACGCCTTTCATAGGCGACACTCGGAGCAATACCCGCTCACCAACCATGAAAGCTACATCTCGAACCTTGCGGTCTGCATAGCTCTTTTTCCAGGACTGAGCTGAACGAAGCCTATCCTGACTGATCCTGACCTTGTCCAAGGCCTCCTGAACCATATCCGTACCCGACAACCGAGCCTCTCCCGGCTCAAACCATCCAACCGGAGACCGACACCGCCTACCATATAAGGCCTCATAAGGAGCCATCTGGATGCTCGACTGGTAGCTGTTGTTGTAGGCAAACTCCGCTAAAGGCAAGAACTGATCCCACGAACCTCCAAAGTCAATAACACAAGCTCGGAGCATATCCTCTAAGATCTGAATAGTCCGCTCGGACTGACCGTCCGTCTGGGGATGAAATGCTGTGCTCAACTTAACCCGCGTGCCCAACTCTCGCTGTACTGCTCTCCAGAAGGCGAGGTAAACTGCGTACCCCGGTCCGAAATGATAGATACGGGCACACTATGAAGGCGAACAATCTCCCGAATATAGATCTCAGCCAACCTCTCAGAAGAATAGGAGACTGCCACAGGAATGAAATGTGCTGACTTGGTCAGCCTATCAACAATGACCCAAACTGCGTCGAACTTCTTCCGAGTCAGCGGAAGTCTAGTTACAAAGTCCATAGTAATCTACTCCCACTTCCACTCGGGAAGCTCAATCCTCTGAAATAAACCACCAGGCCTCTGATGCTCGTACTTAACCTGCTGACAATTCAAGAAACGAGCCACATATGCTACGATATCCTTCTTTATTCTACGCCACCAATAATGCTGCCGCAAATCCTGATACATCTTCGCGGCGCCCGGATGAATAGAGTAACGGGAGCTATGGGCCTCCTCCAAAATCAACTCTCGGAGCCCATCCACATTAGGCACACATACTCGACCCTGCAATCTCAAAACTCCATCATCATCTAAGATAACATGCCTGTCACCTCCGCGCTGCACCGTGTTTCTAAGGACACACAAATGGGGATCATCATACTGCCGATCACGGATACGCTCCAATAATGAAGAACGAGTGACTGTGCAAACTAACACACGATTGGGCTCAGAAACATCTAGCCTCACGAACTGATTGGCTAAAGCCTGAACATACAAAGCAAGCGGCCGCTCACCGACCGGAATATAAGCAAGACTGCCCATACTGGCTGACTTCCTACTCAATGCATCGGCCACCACATTGGCCTTCCCCGGATGATATAGAATGGTGAAATCATAATCCTTCAACAACTCTAACCACCTCCTCTGCCTCAAATTCAACTCTTTTTGCTTGAACAAGTACTGAAGACTCTTGTGATCTGTGAACACCTTACATGCCACGCCATACAGATAATGCCTCCAAATCTTCAATGCATGAACTATGGCTGCCAACTCCAAATCATGAACCGGATAGTTCTTCTCATGAATCTTCAACTGCCTCGAAGCATAGGCAATGACCTTGCCATCCTGCATCAACACTGCTCCAAGCCCAACACGGGAAGCATTACAATAGACTGTATAAGGCCCTGAACCTGTGGGCAAAACCAACACCGGTGTCGTAGTCAGAGCTGTCTTGAGCTTCTGAAAGCTCGCCTCACACTCGTCCGACCATCTGAACTGGGCACCCTTCTGAGTCAATCTGGTCATCGGGGCTGCAATAGACGAAAACCCCTCCATGAACCGTCAATAGTAGCCTACCAACCCCAAGAAACTCCGGATCTCTGTAGTTGATGCTGGTCTAGGCCAGTTCTTGGCTGCCTCTATCTTCTTTGGGTCCACCTGAATACCCTCCGCTGATACAACATGACCCAGAAATGCAACTGAACTCAGCCAGAACTCACACTTGGAGAACTTGGCATATAACTGACTATCCCTCAGAGTTTGAAGAACCACTCTAAGGTGCTGCTCGTGCTCCTCCTGGCTGCGGGAGTATATCAATATATCATCAATGAAAACTATCACGAATGAGTCCAAGTAAGGCCTGAACACTCGGTTCATCAAGTCCATGAAAGCTGCTGGGGCATTTGTCAACCCGAATGACATAACCAAGAGCTCATAATGCCCATACCGAGTGCGAAAAGCTGTCTTAGGGACATCGGATGCCCTAATCCTCAACTGATGGTAGCCAGATCGCAAATCAATCTTGGAAAATACCCGGGCACCCTGAAGCTGGTCGAACAAATCATCAATCCTCGGCAGTGGATACTTATTCTTGATCGTTACCTTGTTCAATTGCCGATAATCAATACACATTCTCATTGACCCATCCTTCTTCTTAACAAATAACACTGGCGCACCCCAAGATGAGACACTGGGTCTAATGAAACCCTTCTCAAGCAAATCCTGCAACTGTTCCTTTAGCTCCTTCAACTCCGGCGGGGCCATACGATATGGCGGGATAGAAATGGGCTGAGTGCCCAGAACCAGATCAATGCAGAAGTCAATATCCTTGTCGGGTGGCATACCCGGCAGGTCTGAAGGAGAAACATCAGGGAACTCACAAACAACAGGCACAGAATCAATAGAGGGAACCTCAGCACTGGAATCACGAACATAGGCTAAATAGGCCAAACACCCCTTCTCGACCATACGCCGAGCCTTCACATACGATATAACACTGTGGGTAGAATGACCAGGAGTCCCTCTCCACTCTAAACGAGGCATACCCGGTAAAGCTAAGGTCACAGTCTTGGCATGACAGTCCAAGATAGCGTGATAGGGTGATAACCAGTCCATCCCAAAATAATATCGAAGTCAACCATGTCTAGAAGCAACAAATCTACACGAGTCTCCAGACCCCCAATCACCACAACACAAGAGCGATGGGCTCGATCAACCACAATAGAGTCACCCACCGGTGTAGACACATAAACAGGAATACCCAATGCATCACTAGGCATGAACAAATACGGGGCAAAATAAAATGACACATACGAATACTTTGACCCCGGATCAAACAACACTGAAGCATCTCTATCACAAACCAGAATCGTACCTGTAATAACCACATCTGAAGCTTCTGCCTCGGGCCTGGCCTGAAGAGCATAACATCGGGGCTGGGCCCCACCACTCTGATCTACCTCTCTAGGTCGGCCTGTTGCTGGCTGGCCTCCACCTCTGGCAGTCTGAGCTCCACCTTTATGACCTCTACCTCCACCTCTAGTACCTCTACCCCCACCTCTAGCTAGCTGGGCGGGCTGTGGGACACCTGGTGCCTGAACCATGGCACGAGAACTCTGATACTGAGAGCCACCTGGCGCGCGAGGGCAATACCTAGCAATGTGCCTTGTGTCGCCATAAGTAAAACAAGCCCTCGGCTGCTGGGACTGACGACCCTGGAAACTCTGAAGCGGTGGTGCACTAATAGGTTCTGGTGGCGCACTGAAAGGCTGCTGATCGAAATACTGCGTCTCAGGACCACGGCTACCAGAAGCACCGTGAGAAACCTGGAGGGCTGACTGGAAAGGCCTAGAAGGCTGACCCCTATCATACGAATCTCTACCTCCAGACGAGGCACCACTGAATCGGCCTGACTGACGGGGCCTCTTATCTGCCCTGTGACCACCCCCCTGTGACAATACCATCTCAATCCTCTAGGCCACATTGGCCGCCTCCTGAAAGGATATCTCGCTCCCAGTCTCTCTAGCCATCTGGAGACGAATAGGCTGAATGAGTCCATCAATAAACCGTCCCACTCTCTCCCTCTCAGTGGGAAGTATAACAAGAGCATGGCGAGCCAAATCAATAAACTTGGTCTCGTACTGGGTGACTGTCATGGATCCCTGATGGAGACGCTCGAACTGCCTCTGATAGGCCTCTCGCTGTGTAATAGGGAGAAACTTCTCCAGAAATAGATGTGTGAACTGCTCCCAGGTCAAGGCTGGAGATCCTGCTGGTCTAGCTAAACAATAATCCCTCCACCAAGTCTTGGCCGATCCAGACAACCGAAATGTAGCAAAATTAACCCCATTGGTCTCAACAATACCCATATTTCGAAGAACCTCGTGGCAGCTGTCCAAATAATCCTGAGGATCCTCGGTAGATGCACCGCTGAAGGTGGTAGTGAAGAGCTTGGTGAACCTGTCCAACCTCCATAAAGCATCGGCAGACATAGCTGCCCCATCACCGGCCTGGGCTACCACACCCGGCTGAGTTGCTCCAACTGGCTGAACTACTGGAGTCTGAATCGGGGGAGCTACCTGCTCCGGAGTATGAGTAGCAGGAGTTTGGGCCCCTCCTCCGGCCTAAGAGACGGCTGGTGCTACAGGAAGAAAACCTTCTCGGGTAACACTCTCCATGAGACCCACCAATCGGTCCAGAGCGTCCAGAAGCATTGGGGTAGCAATAAACCCCTCTGGGACCTGAGCTGGGCCCACCAGAACTGCTGGGGCTGGGGCCGGAACCTCCTCGTCAAAGTCAACCTGAGGCTCCGCCACTGGTGCTGCTGCTCGGGGCTGAGCTCTGCCCCTACCTTGGCCTCAAGCACGGCCTCGGCCTCTGCCCCTAGTGGGAGCTACCTGGGGCTCGGACTGCTGATCAGAAGATGAGGAAGCGCGTGTTCTTGCCATTTGCGAAAGAACAGAGTAGAAATTCAATTAGCGTCAAGAAACCAAACCGCACGACAAGAAGAACAAATGTGAAACTTTTCCTAACTCAGTAGCCTCTGGGGGATAAATACAGACGTCTCCGTACCGATCCCTCAGACTCTACTAAGCTTGTCCGTGAGTTGTGAGACCTATGTAACCTAGAGCTCTGATACCAACTTGTCACGACCCGGATTTTCCACCCTCGGGAGTCGTGATAGCGCCTACTCGTCGAAGCTAGGCAAGCCAAGAACCTTTTCAAACATTAACCTATCTCGTTTTATACATGATTTACAATTAAATTATCAATGAATAAGCAGTTAAAAGACAACGGAAAGTAAAATTTAGCGGAAGTCTGAACTAAATATAGAAACAGCGTCTAGAAAGCCAATGCAAGTCTCTACCCAGCACCTGGTGTCACAACAATACACGGACTGTCTAGGATTACTACAAATAAGAGTTTGAAATAAAGGACATAGTCTGTTTCGAATACAAATGTCAACAGAACATGAAAACTAAAAGAAAAGACGCCGGGCCTACGGACGCCAGCAAGGCTACCTCGGAGTCTCGTGGACTGAAGGTCGGCTCCCTGACTACTGCTGCGCACCGAAAGATGCTCCGACACCTGGATCTGTGCANCCTCTAACCAGCACCTGGTGTCACAACATCCACGGACTACTAAGAGTACTACATGCAACAGTTTGAAGGAAAGATAACGTTGTTTGTCTCGAATACATGAGACAACAGAACATAATTTAAGATAGAGGAGACGCCGGGCCTGCCGATGCTTGCAAGGCTACCTCGGTGTCTCGGTGGACTGAAGGCTGGCTCCCGAGCTACTGCTGCTGACCAAATGTTGCTCCGGTATCTGCACATAAGTGCAGAGTGTAGCATTAGCACAACCGACCCCATGTGCTGGTAAGTGTCTGGCCTAACCCCGGCAAGGTAGTGACGAGGCTAGGACCAGACTTCAGATAATCCTGTGCAGTTATATATATATATATATATATATATATATATATATATATATATATATATATATATATATATGTATGTATGTATGTATGTATACAGCAAATAAACAATTAAAGCTGGGGAGGGAAAAACATGCTTGGGGAATAGCAGGTAAGACAGAATCTCGAGAGAATAATAATGAAATCAACAATTTAACTCTAACACGGATCAGGAAAAATAAAGGCAGATTTCACTTTCAGTTCATATATCGTTGCAGGTGTGCAACCCAATCCCATTCCTTATATCTTGTGGTAGGCGTACCACCCTGCTCCCATTTCTTCAAATCTCGTGGTAGGCGTACCACCCGCTCCCATTGTATCATAATTCGTGGTAGGCGTACCACCCGCTCCCATTTCATCATAAATCGTGGTACGCGTACCACCGCTCCCATTTCATCAATATCTTGTGGTAGGTACCACCCGCTCCCATTTCAATCAATAACTTGAGGTAGACGTACCACCTGCTCCCATTTCAATTCAATAACTTGTGGTAGGCGTACCACCTGCTCCCATTTCAATTCAATACAAAGTCACAATAAAATTCCGGCAAGGAAAACAAAAGCAATATAATGATAATTTCCCGGCAAGGGAACAACAATATCAAAACAACCATCCCGCAAGGGAGAATCAGCTATAACCAAACCCTAGTTCAACTCTTACTCAGCTCGATTAATACCATTACTCAAGCATAAATAAAGTCAACGAGAACAAACTAAATCTCTACTCAATATCAAGAGTCATCAATTTAAAGCATCCGAGGTGTCATTTAAGAACACGACAACTATCAATTTAAGACTCACGGTCATGGTCGACACCAACGTATAGATACTCGTCACCATGCCTATACGTCGTACTCAACAAGAAGCAATTAGCAAATAAGACTCAACTCCTAATCCCTCAAGCTAGGGTTAGACCAAACACTTACCTCAATGCCTTGAATACAACTCAAGCCTCAATTATTGCTTTACCCCGCGATTCCACCTCCAATTCGCTCGTATCTAATCACAATTACTTAATTACATTAATAAACACTAAATGAATCAACCCCAATGCATGAAAAGAGTTTTCCCAAGTTTTACCCAAAAAGTCAAAAATTGCCCCCGGGCCCACGTGGTCAAAACCCGAGGTTCGAACCAAAACCCGATTACCCATTCCCCCACGAACTCAAATATGTAATTTGTTTTGAAATCGGACCTCAAATTGAGGTCCAAATCCCCAACTTTTGAAAAACCTAGGTTCTACCCAAAACACCCAATTTTCCCCATGAAAATATATGATTTTAGGTTGAAATCATGTTATAAGATGTAAATGATTGAAAGAAATGAGTAAAAACTAACTTACAATTGATTTGGAAGAAGGTTTGTTCTTGACAAATCGTCCAAAAGAGTTGTGTTTTGAAAATAGGGTGAAAATGACTTAAAAATCGACTAAGTATAACAATTTGCAGGTTGCAGATATGGGAACTGCGAACAGGGGTTCGTAATTGCGAACCCCAGCCTCTCAGATATGGGAATTGCGAATCTTGGTTCGCATTTGCGAACCCTTCTAAAATTCGGGACCTTCGCATTTGCGAGACCCTTGTTGCATTTGCGAAGTTCGCATTTGCGACGCATTTGCGATCACTGGCAACATGGAGGCTTTTCGCATTTGCGATGGAAACTCTCGCATTTGCGAGGAAGGGGCAGACCTGGGCTTCTTCGCATTTGCGAGGAAGCCTTCGCATTTGCGATCTCACATTTGCGATGCGAAGCCTGCAGGTCTGTTCATACCAGCAAGTTTTAAGTTTTAAAAATGCAACCCGTGGCCTATCCAAAACTCACCCGAGCCCTCGGCGCTCCAAACCAAATATACACACAACCTCAAAAACATCTACGGACTTATTCGCGCGATCAAATCGCCAAAATAACATTATAAACATCGAATTAAACCTCAAAATCCAAAAATTCTTTCAAACTTCTTTAAACCTCAATTTTTCCAATTTAGGTCCGAATCGCGTCAAACGACGTCCGTTTTCAACCAAATTTCACAGAAATGACTTAAAGCATATATAAGACCTGTACCGGACGCCGGAACCAAAATACGGGCCCGATACCAACACGTTCTAATCAAATATCATTTCCAATTTCCTTAAACAATTCCAGAAAACAATTTCTTTCAAAAATTTATTTCTCGGGCTTGGGACCTCGAAATTCGATTCCGGGCATACGCCCAAGTCCCATATTTTCCTACGGACCCTCCGGGATAGTCAAATCACGTGTCCGGGTCTGTTTGCCAAAAATATTGACCAAAGTCAAATTTATTCATTTTAACATCAAAACTTAGCATTTTTCAGAGAATTTCACATTTAAGCTTTCCGGCTACGCGCCCGGACTGCGCATGCAAATCGAGGCGACTCTAAACGAGGTTTTCAAGGCCTCGGAAGCACAGAATTCATTTAAAACAGGTGATGACCCTTTGGGTCATCACACGTAATTCATAAATACCGTACCGAAGTACCGAACGCCCACCCCTAATCTGCACAGACAACTCACGTGCTAGAAGTAACAACATCTTGTAACCGCACGGACAACTCACGTGCAAATAGTAGCAATAACTCACATAGAAGGCAAGTATACGAGAATACATTATGATCAATAAGCATCAGGGTTTATCTTCTTAAACCGATATGAGTGATTAAATACTTATATTGTTGTGCAAGTGTTCTATCACAACTCAAGTCAACAAGTAAGAGAAGAGACAACGAATGACACATAGAAAATAACACAACAAAACATAAAAATGCATGACTCACACAAGGTAGGCACACCACTACACAAATATCATCAATAACAATGCCCCAGGACATCACAAGTCATCAAAGATCATCCCCGACGTGTCACGACCCAAACCCCGCACTGGTCGTGATGGCGCCTCTCGTGAGGACAAGGCCAGCCAACTAACCCAACTCGTCTCTTTCAAAATAGTTAAGCATAAATGATTAGCAAAAATATGACTTACTGATGTTAATTAACGAAATTACAATCCAACACAGCCCAAACCGGGGTGTCACAAGTCACGAGCATCTATCAGAGTATAAATACAACTACAAGACCTAAAATATACAAAGCCGGAATAATGAACCAAAAGAGAGAAAAATGGTGCTGCGAACGCAAGCAGTCACCTTGCTACTCCTATAGCTCTACCACTGATCAGCCAAAACCCGCTACCAGGTGAACAAATACCTGCATCTGCACGCGAGGTACAGGGAGTAAAGTGAGTACTCCAACTCAGTGAGTAATAAACATAAATAAAGGCTGAGAATAAGAAATCCTGAATAGGCACAAAGTAATTCTATAAATACAGCAACTTGAACCCAGTAGTATAAAATCAGTAAAATTAGTGAAAAAAATTACGGAAAATCCCACAACAGATAAATAATTAAATGACAATCAAATATGCAATGCAACACATAGACCGGTACTCTCCAGTACCCGCTGCGGCGTGCAGCCCGCTCCATTTATTT
>NW_017670796.1:414806-453601 GCF_001879085.1 Nicotiana attenuata
GGCACATTAGTATAGAAATATTCAGCCAAACTTCATTTAAAATATTAATTAAGTTTCAGTTTGAGAAAAGTGGCTGAGTTTGCAAAACAGTACTAAATACTAAGACTGAGTTCAATTGTCTGAAAATATGATAAGAAACCAGTAAAAACAATCCCTGAAGGATTCAATCAGTTGGCACGAGGCCAAATTATGACAATTAATCCATTTTTATAAGGATCTCACTAAGCTTCAATTAATTAGGTAGTAATTTTATTAAGCGGGACGGACCAAGTCACGATCCCCGACGGTGCTCTACCCCACGCCCGTTATCCGGCGTGTAAGTCACCTCAACATAGCACTACAATGTGCAAATTCGGGGTTTCAAACCCTCAGAACAGCATTTACATCTATTACTCACCTCAAGCCAGCCAAAATCCTAGCTCGCTATGCCCTTGCCTCTCAAATCGACCTCCTTGTGCGTCGAATCTGACCAAAACCACAACGAATACGTCACATTATGCTATAGGATCAATACCCAATTGAAAATAATCGAAAAACATCAATAATCCCGAATTGACAAAACCCGAGCATCGGGCCCACTTCTCGAAAAATCATAAAATTACCATCACCGGATTCCTTATCTCGCCACGAGTCTATACATATAAAAATCCCAATAATCGGAGTCAATTTGACCCCTCAAATCCCTAGTTTAAGCTCTCTTAGGTTTCAAGCCCTAATCACCATTTTTGCCTATTAATTCCTTAAGTTTCCGGCTCTAATCCATGTGTTTACACCAAAAAGAAAATCATGTTTTAAGTCCAAGAATTCACACCTGATCAAAGCCCTTGAAACCCTCTTCAAAATCGCCCAAAAATGCTCCAAGTCCGAAGTGAAATATGTTACTCTTTCAAAAATTCGCGAAGAAGACTAATTAATAAATCTGCCCAGTCATCTCGCTTCTGCGGTCCCGTTTCCGCTTATGCGGGACCGCTTCTGCGGTCACTACATCGCTTCTGCGGTTACCTCTTTAAAACCCCCGGCCACTTCAGCGGCTCCAATTTCGCACCAGCGGAACCGCTTTTGCGGTCCACACTTCCGCTTCTGCGGAAACTGCCTAAGTCCCTTTTCGCTTCTGCGAGTTCCTCCTCCGCTTCTGCGTGACCGCACCTGCGGTCCCATAACCGCAGGTGCAAAAATACCAGATACCAGCAGACTTAGCAACATGCAAAAATCCAAAACTCTCCGTTTAACCGTCCGAACTCACCCCGAGGCCCCCGGGACCTCAACCAAAAATACCAATGCATCCTACAACGTTATTCAAACTTGTTCCAATCATAAAAACACATCCAATCAACACTAAAATTATCAATTCTCATCGAATTCAAGCCTTTGTTCTTCCAAAACCTCCGAAACACGCATTCGATCAAAAACCCAACCAAATCACCTCCGAATCATCTGAAATTTTGCACACACATTACAAATCACCTAACAAAGCTACTGCAACTCTCGGAATTCCATTCCGACCCTCGGATCAAAATCTCACCTATCAACCGAATATCGCCAAAATGCTAACTTTGCCAATTCAAACCTAACTCTACACCGGACCTCCAAAATCACTTCCGATCACACTCCTAAGTCACAAATCATCCCCCGAAGCTAACCAAATCGTCGGAATTCATATCCGAGCCCTCTAACACAGAAGTCAACATCCGGTTGGCTTTTCCAAAACAAACCTTCCATAAAGAGACTAAGTGCCTCATTTCCTACCAAAACCAACCCAAATTAACTCTAACACACCAAATACCGATAATGAAACATGAAGAAGCATAAAATGGGGGAAACGGGGCGGTAACTCACGTGACGACGGGTCGGGTCGTCACATCCTCCCCAACTTAAACAAACGCTCGTCCTCGAGCGTACCCAGAGTTGTCCTAGAAGCCAACCAATAGCTGAATGACCTTACCAAGCTTATACCCAGGGTGATCCCACGTCACCCTATCTCGCATAGGTCCGATTACACAACATAGCTGAAATTCCACAATCCACCTAGTCCATAAACCATAGAACCACATTGCACTTTCCGAAATCATACACAAGATCAGAACCTCACATCTATACTCAGAATAAGCCTGAACCAGCTGTAATAACCCATACCTGCAACCTCAGGTGCAATCATATGATATACTACATGACCCAAACACTCGAAATGATAACCTTTATTCACAGCAGTTGCCCACAACACCCGAATACCGGTAGAAAACCTCTTATCAACTAGGGTCTTATTCCAACACTTTCATATACTGCCAACGATAAATGAAACATGCAATAAACCGTAACCATTTTCGCAGATCAACCATTCATGAAGCCACTTCCCTTTTGACTAATACCACAGCAGATTCCGAGCCGAACCTCGATATTATCCTTCCAACAAGCTGAAATCAAATTCGTTCGTGTTCATTAGTGACCCCAACGATCACCTCGAATCTAACACACCACTCTGGTGATATGACACCTCAATACAGGCCTAAGCCACAACTTGCATAATACGCGCTCCAATAAGAAACGGTCTGAACATACTCAAATCATGAAAAATGACTCAAACGAAAGAGCTGTACCTCAAGCTCATCAGTACCATCACAACACAAGGCTGAGACCCCGTCTCACATCATAGAAATAGGACACCTGAATCTACCCCGAAAGGCATATCTCCACGTGGCCTCACTACAATGCGCGATGCTATCCAAACACTGTTACACATGAAACACCTCAAGTCACTATGCTCAAAATCGACAGCCACGCACAATTTGATGTCCGGAACTAAAGCAATTCATTACACCCACGGTGAAACAAATAACATACGCCACGCAACCCGATAGGTCATAACCAATTCTCCATTTACCGAGCAACACCCAATTACTCTTCCCGTTCGACTTTCACTATGAATCCCAATATAACCGCACTACATGTGCCCATAACCAACGAATCATAACGTCTCGCAGCACAAAAGCAATTCATAGATCTCCCCAGATCACTAACAAGCTCAATAACGATCGAATCAACCTATCCCTTAACAATACAATTCGGGGCCAACCAAGCCAACTCAAGCTAAACACGTATCCACATCGGCCTACCAACGAACTCATTACCAAGAAAGCCTGAAGCTGCTCCTTCCACTACTATAACTCCTGCCAGAGCCGTACGATACGGTGCCCGACACCAAATCAATATCGAAATCCACAACCTCGCCCGGCGACATGCCCGGCCCCAAGAAATGCATCCGAAAAGTCCCTTAACACTAGAACAGAACCAATGGTAGGAACCTCTGCACTGACATCCATCACGAAGGCCCAATTAAGAAAAGCAATCCTTCCTAACCGTCCACTGGGTCTTTGAAATATAAACCACTCTGCAAGATAATAATCCAATGCACCTCGCCACTTAACCCTTGGCATTTCCGGCATATCCCACAGCTTAATAGTTCAGCATCACCTAACACTAAGACAACCAGTCTGAATTTCAACATCACATCCAAAATCTAACATACCAGCAAATAAAGATCCACTCGAGCCTCCAAATCCCAATTGCCGCTAAACGGTGCCGAATACACACGATCCACAACCACGACATAGTCTGTACCTGAGAACTCCCAGTCTCCAACTCCATATAGCACACGAATCACCATACCTGATCCCGAATTCTGCCGTATGAATACATATCACACCTCAAGTACCCAATCATTCCACGAAAGATATTCTGAAATTCCCCTGTGCCATCACACAAACTCAGATATCAGCAGTCGATCTAACAAGAAAGTGCTGCAATACTACCAAAGTATCATCAGTTTAATCACATTACCTTTTTCTGAGACGTATACTCTCGTCAAATCACTTCCAATTAGCAGCATCATTTCCTTGATTCTCTGAGGCTACCCGTTGCCTAAGAGTTTTATGAACTTCTTTTCCGAACTGAACTGAAACCTCGTACACGCAAATCTCGATCCTCCACGACATACCGCATATACCATACCATCCAAGGATAGCAGGAAAACTTTTATCTCCCTTCCGAGCCACAGGCATCTACGCACTCAACTAGTCAAGAACTTCCATTAATCCCATCTAGAAGAAAAATCATTACACATTCCATGTCTCTCATATTCGTAGAAAATGCACCTCTTCAACCACGGTAGAAATCAACAAGAACTCTCTCAATTCCGTCATAAATTAAACTGCCAGGACGGAATCCNCCCCGCAGGACGATAACCCACCTGCTTCGCCTCAATTTACATTTCTGTATACCTTCCATCATCATACACATTACACAGCCTCTTAGTGTTCCTGAGTCTGGACTCATACCGCCACATGAAATGCACTTCACTCCCCAACTAGGAGACACGAAACGATTCTTCACGCGCCCATAACTCGGGCTACACATCAAATCACAATAGGAATCGAACACTTAACAGTTCATCTATTATTCAGCAGACTTCTTCGTCACTACCAAGTCATATAGATACATCTCGCAGTACTAACGTACTCATCACCTGGATATCCAACCGCCATTCCCGCTAATAGGGACTATACCAAGCATATAAGCTCAAAACACTTGCTCACACAATCAGCACCTCGGTGCTCAAGCCATAGGCAAAGATCCGGCCTCAAGTCCTCCAGACTGGCCCAACATAAACTCACGGAGATTACATCTCGCCCCTCGATCGGGGAATCACAAGCCATCAAGGCACATCTGATACTGAGCGCTCATGCGCGCGTACGAACACGTGGAAGGAATTTCAACAGTTTCTTTTCAAGCTGAATCAAGGACGCACGATAAGAATTCAAGAATTTGAAGTTTCCTAAAGGTTCTGTAGCCTCTCCAGGATAAATACAGACGTCTCCGTACCGATCCGCGAGACTCTACTAAACCTGCTCATGACTCGTGAGACCTAGTAACCTAGGCTCTGATACCAACTTGTCACGACCCAAACCCCGCACTGGTCGTGATGGCGCCTCTCATGAGGACAAGGCCAGCCAACTAACCCAACTCGTCTCTTTCAAAATAGTTAAGCATAAATGATTAGCAAAAATATGACTTACTGATATTAATTAACGAAATTACAACCCAACACAGCCCAAACCGGGGTGTCACAAGTCACGAGCATCTATCAGAGTATATATACAACTACAAGACCTAAAATATACAAAGCCGGAATAATGAACCAAAAGAGAGAAAAATGGTGCTGCGAACGCAGGCAGTCACCTTGCTACTCCTATAGCTCTGCCACTGATCAGCCAAAACCTGCTACCGGGTGAACAAATACCTGCATCTGCACGCGAGGTGCAGGGAGTAAAGTGAGTACTCCAACTCAGTGAGCAATAAACATAAATAAAGGCTGAGAATAAGAAATCCTGAATAGGCACAAAGTAATTCTATAAATACAGCAACTTGAACCCAGTAGTATAAAATCAGTAAAATTAGTGAAAACAATTATGGAAAATCCCACAACAGATAAATAATTAAATGACAATCAAATATGCAATGCAACACATAGACCGGTACTCTCCAGTACCGCTGCGGTGTGCAGCCCACTCCATTTATTTGTCGTCGACAGCGCTCACTGGGGGTGTGCAGAATCCGGGAGGGGCCCCTTACGGCCCAAGCACAATAATAAGCCATATCGTGGCATCAACTAGGCCCTCGACCTCATATCAATATCAATTTCATACCGCTGCGGCGCACAGCCCGATCCCATACTCAGTCCAAAATCACATAAGCCTCTCGGGCACATTAGTATAGAAATTTTCAGCCCAAACTTCATTTAAAAATATTAATTAAGTTTCTAGTTTGAGAAAAGTGACTGAGTTTGCAAAACAGTACTAAATACTAGGACTGAGTTCAATTGTCTGAAAATATGGTAAGAAACCAGTAAAAACAATCCCTGAAGGATTCAATCAGTTGGCACGAGGCCAAATTATGACAATTAATCCATTTTTATAAGGATCTCACTAAGCTTCAATCAATTAGGTAGTAATTTTATTAAGCGGGACGGACCAAGTCACGATCCCCGGCGGTGCTCTACCCCATGTCCGTTATCCGGCGTGCAAGTCACCTCAACATAGCACTACAATGTGCAAATTCGGGGTTTCAAACCCTCAGAACAGCATTTACATCTATTACTCACCTCAAGCCGGCCAAAATCCTAGCTCGCTATGCCCTTGCCTCTCAAATCGACCTCTTCGCGCGTCGAATCTGACCAAAACCACAACGAATACGTCACATTATGCTATAGGATCAATACCCAATTGAAAATAATCGAAAAACATCAATAATCCCGAAATTGACAAAACCCGAGCATCGGGCCCACTTCTCGAAAAATCAGAAAATTACCATCACCGGATTCCTTATCACGCCACGAGTCTATACATATCAAAATCCCAAAAATCGGAGTCCATTTGACCCCTCAAATCCCTAGTTTAAGCTCTCTTAGGTTTCAAGCCCTAATCACCATTTTTGCCTATTAATTCCTTGAGTTTCCAGCTCTAATCCATGTGTTTACACCAAAAAAAATCATGTTTTAAGTCCAAGAATTCATACCTGATCAAAGCCCTTGAAACCCTCTTCAAAATCACCCAAAAATGCTCCAAGTCCGAAGTGAAATATGTTACTCTTTCAAAAATTCGCGAAGAAGACTAATTAATAAATCTGCCCAGTCATCTCGCTTCTGCGGTCCCGTTTCCGCTTATGCGGGACCGCTTCTGCAGTCACTACACCGCTTCTGCGGTTTCCTCTTTAAAATCCCCGGCCGCTTCAGCGGCTCCAATTTTGGACCAGCGGAACCGCTTCTGCGAAAACTGCCTAAGTCCCTTTTCGCTTCTGCGAGTTCCTCCTCCGCTTCTGCGTGACCGCACCTGCGGTCCCATAACCGCAGGTGCGAAAATACCAGATACCAGCAGACTTAGCATCATGCAAAAATCCAAAACTCTCCGTTTAACCGTCCGAACTCACCCCGAGGCCCCCGGGACCTCAACCAAAAATACCAAGCATCCTACAACGTTATTCAAACTTGTTCCAATCATAAAAACACATCCAATCAACACTAAAATTATCAATTCTCATCGAATTCAAGCCTAAGTTCTTCCAAAACCTCCGAAACACGCATTCGATCAAAAACCCAACCAAATCACCTCCGAATCGTCTAAAATTTTTCACACACATTCCAAATCACCTAACAAAGCTACTGCAACTCTCGGAATTCCATTCCGACCCTCGGATCAAAATCTCACCAATCAACCGGATATCGCCAAAATGCTAACTTTGCCAATTCAAGCCTTATTCTACACCGGACCTCCAAAATCACTTCCGATCACACTCCTAAGTCACAAATCATCCCCCGAAGCTAACCGAATCGTCGGAATTCATATACGAGCCCTCTAACACAGAAGTCAACGTCCGGTTGACTTTTCCAAAACAAACATTCCATAAAGAGACTAAGTGCCTCATTTCCTACCAAAACCAACCCAAATTAACTCTAACACACCAAATACCGATAATGAAACATGAAGAAGCATAAAATGGGGGAAACGGGGTGGTAACTCACGTGACGACGGGTTGGGTCGTCACGCGACGTAGCCCCCTTGTCTCGCTATGTGCGCAACAATAAAGTAAATGCCCCCTTGTCTCGCCACACGTGCATAATAATACTCCCGCTTTGTCTCGTCACATGCGCACCCCCCCCACACACACACACACACTCATATATATATATATATATATAGCCCGCTGTTTCACGTCTCATGTGCAAATATCAATAATAATAATAATAGCCCGAACAACTCACGTGTGAACGCCCCGACAATCCTCTCAACTGCATCACGTGTGCCAAAAACATAACAACCCAATATAACAACTCACACCATATGTGCCCATAAGCCACAACATTTCCTCCACACAATTTCCAATAAAACAATCACACATAGCCCTCGGGTCAACAACACTGAGTACAACAACAACAACAACAATAATAATAACACGGGAGTACGGGAAGTACATTAACACAAGAATTACTAAACATAGAGAATGGAAGAACAAGATCACAATGAAATAAGTAACAAGTAGTAATGGTTTCAAACAAGAATAAGTACTCAACAATTAGAGAGATAATGTGTAACAACGATATCAAATAAGAGTAACTCAACAATAGGAGAGATAACATGTAACAACAACCTCAGATAAGGATAAGTCAACAATGGAAGAGGTAACAATAACTTCAATTAGGGATAATCAATTACAGAAGAGATAACAATAACATCAATTAAGGTATATAAGGGTATATTTGGCAATCAAATGTATATATAAGTCAACATCTATATATGTATTTTGTTTCAAAATCTGAGTCCAAATCGACTCTCGAAACTCAAATTCTCATTTTTCAAAATATAAATTTCACTTTGATATCTCATAATTTTGATGTTAAAACTCACATATAATTATGTAAAATAGTTGAAAATTAAAAAAATAATTACTTACCCAATGATTGTAGATAAACTCCCTCTTCAAAATCGCCTCCTACCGCTAGGGATGTTCGTTCGGATCGGATATTCGAAATCCGAACCAATCCATTCAATTTCGGGTTTCGGATTTCGGATTGTGTTATTAAAATTTTGGATTTCAGATCGGATTCGGATTGGTATATTTTAATCCGATCCGATCCGAAATCCGAAATTATTAGGCAATGTATAAATACTACACTTTAATTTCGGATAGTCAGTACTTCCTTTACATCTTCCTCCAAGTTATTACCTTTACAATTGCTAGATTTAGCTATATTTGCACCATAGTACTCTCATAATTGCATAAACATGAATTTTTTTTAATGTATTGCCTCTGTTACAAAGAAATGCAACTTTGAGGCATAATACGATCCGAAATCCTATCCGATCCAAAATTTAAAATCCGATCCAATCCGATCGGATTCGGATCGAATTCGGATTGCATTTTCTAGAATCCGAAATCCGAAATCCGAATCCGAAATGTGCTAAATTCGATCCGATCCGATCCATGCACAACCCTACCTACCGCGTCTAGGGTTCTAAAACATGAAAATGAGACTAAAAATCTCGTCCCTCAACTTTTTGTCCAGTCGCATGTGTCGCAAATGCAACATGGTATTCGCAAATAAGAACCCCGCAATTGTGAGCAACCAATCGCAAAAGCAAAGAAACATAAATCCCTGTTGTCATCGCAACTGCGAACTTGGACACTTCGCAAATGCGACCAAAAAGATCACAAATGCAAACAAGCTCACCCAAGCCCTCCATCGCAAATGTGAACCTGGCAGACTTAGCCTAGTATCGTAAATGCGACATATATCTTGCAAATGCGAGACCTGCAACACCTGATCATTCCAACAATATTAAAACTCTCCCAAACACTCCGAAACGCGTCTGATACTCACCCGAGCCCTCGGGGCTCCAAACCAAACATTGAAACAAGTCTAAAGACATAACACGAATTCGCTTGCGCGATCAAATCATCAAAATAACATCTGAAACCACGAATCGGACCTCTGAAACACATGAAATCAACATGAAACTCAAGAACTTCTAAAAACACAACCGTGCATCCGATTCCTATCAAATCAACTTGAATGACGCCAAAATTTGCGGACAACCAAATGATAAAATGGACCTATTCCAACTTCTGAAATAGAAACCCAAACACGATATCTATGAAGTCAACGTACGGTCAAACTTATCAAAATTCTAAGCCTTTAAATTGCCAACTTTCGGAAAAATAACAAAAATCAACTTGCGGACCTCCGGATTCGATTCCGGACATACGCCCAAGTCCAAAATCACAATACGAACCTATCAGAGTCATCAAAATACCGTTCCGGGGTCACTTTTATCAAAATTCAAACCTCGATTAACTTTTTCAACTTAAGCTTCTAAAATGAGAATCACTCGTCCAAATTCATTCTGAAGCATCCAAAAATCAAATCCGACTATGCAAGAAAGTCATAATACACAATATAAAGTCATTCAAGATCCCGAATCAATGAACGGATCGTTAAAGCTCAGAACGACCGGTCGGGTCGTTACAATCCCAATAAACCATGTCTTATGTCGAGAGGGATGAGTAAAATCCAACCATTTTATATTGAGATTAAAGATTATCATTGATTTAGTTTGGGCCATCATCAAATTAAATGGCGTAGTTTTGGCGACAGTGGTTAGGGATTTTATTCCATAGACTGATAGACACATATAGAGAAACATGTATGTAGGTTTTTGCATTTATGCATATGTTTGAAGCGTGTTCAGATGTCCTGTTCATCCTAAAACTTAAATAAAATTGACATGGAAAAATATACTTTTGAAGGGTAAATTGGTTAGATAATAATTAGGCAAAATACATAAAGAGACACTTAAAGTTGGCCTCAGATGTCTATCTCACACTCCAACTTACTCAATCACCAAATAGACACTTCAACTTGGCACATATGGGTCTCGTGGACACTCGTGGGTGACATGGCAAAATGGGTATCTCTCACTCAAATTATATTTGAGCGCGTGAGATGCATATATAAAATTATATTTTTACTTTAATATTTCTCATGTGGACGGCGCTTTCTTCATCCCCAATCAAGCCATAGCCACCATCACAATCAAGCCACAACCTCAACACCACCCTCACGCCACCACCTCAACAAGAAGATGCAGTTTGTAAAAATTATTTTTAAATAAATCCTAGTAAGATTCAAATTAAGTGAAAAATTAAGCAAGCAAGTAGAACGAATAAAAAATTTAAAAAAGATATGCAATTTGTTTCTTTGTTTGGCCATTTTATACTGCAAATAAAAAAGCTCATGAAAAAAAAAAGAAGCGAGATTGATAAAAGAAACGATAAAAGGGAAAGAGACTAGGAAACCTAGGCGGGGAGGAGATGAAGAGAGAGGTCGCCGGAGGTGAGCCCTCCCGATGAGGTTCTGTGATGGTGTGAAGATAATTTCTCGATTTACAAATTTATAAAGGAATAATAAAAGGCCTTTAGAGTAAAAGTTTTGAAAAATGGTCGTTAGTTTTGGGGTGAGGGGAGTGCCAGAGAAGAAGATGGAGGAGGGAAGGGGTCTGGTTTAGATGTTCAAAATGAAGAAGAAGAAGTTGGGGGAGGGACCGAGAGGGGGGGGGGGTTCTATTTTCTGGAAAAGGAAGAATTGTTGTTTTTGAGTTTTTTTAATTAAGTTATTATTAAGGTGATAATATTTTTATTTTGAATTACACGTGTAATTATTTCATTTGTGAACTTGACATGTCAGCAGAGTGTGTATTTCACGCAGGTAGACTTACAGGCACAGGTGTTCAGAAGGCACAATTTGGCCAACAAGAAGTGTATATTTGATCATTGAGTAAGTTGGAGTGTGAGACAGATATTTGAGGCCAACTTTAAGTGTCTCTTTATGTATTTTGCTTATAATTATTTTGTATTAATAATAAATAAATTAAATTATGTTACAAAAGAATCAAAATAACTGAGGTAAGTGTAATATTGCAAACCACAAGGGAGGTGAGTGTTACCGAGTCAAATCAGGGAGGTCTTAGAAATTATCTCTTCATTTCAAGATTTTTAAAGGTTTAGCACCTTCACTAAAAAAGTCAATTAATACATTAATTAACCGGGTTATTTTAATTAATTCATAGAAAAATGTAAAGAAGTATTGAATTAATTCTTAGAAATTTGTTCAATCATTTATTAAACAAGGGTAATTTTGAAGGAAAAAAAATACATTTTGATTTCTTAAATAAATCACTTGCTTCCGGCCAAATTTAAATAGCTAGAAAATCACTTTAACTTTGCATGACTATTAAGAGACACATTAAACATGTATTATTTATTATTTTTAGGAGCATTCAAAGCTGCATATTAAGTAGCCATTGGACATAAATTTGGTTAAAACTTGGAAAAAAAATTAATGAAAAATAATAATTGGAAGTTGAAGTTATGCTTGGATATGCACTTTATTTGAAAAAAATTCAAATTTTGTGAGTAAAAAAAAAAAAATCACCCAAAAACTAGCCCAAACCAATTTTTGAAACTTGAAAATTTTTCTTCAAATTTTTTCCAAAAACTGATCTAATTTCATGAATAAATAATATTTTTTTTAAAAAATTATGTCCAAACCGCAGTTAAGATGGAGATCTCATATAACATTTATGGAACATGATTTTTTTTCCCTTCTAGGAAAGCAAAATCTATTTTGATTCAAGCAACACAAGAACTGCAAACAGTACTCAACTTGTATTATATTATCAAATGCTACTTGGAAGCGCAAGTATTTGCTTTACCACATAAAAACAAAAGGAAGCTTCGGCATCGAGTGATTTGAATGCTACAAATGAAGTGTTATATGTTGTGTTTCCTCAAGGATGGGGTACAGTAGATGGGGTTGTTCTTCCCTTAACCAGAGGTCTTGAGTTCGAGCTCTGAGTATGGAAAATTCTTAGGTAGGGAGCGCTTCCCCCACGAATGGCGCCCTACGCGACGCGAATCCGGATATAATCAGGCTCCAATGCGGATACCAGATACCGAGCGGAAAATCAATAAAAATGTTGTGTTTCCTAAATCTCTATTTTAAAAGGCAGAATTGGAACTCGTCCCGGGGCGGAGCACTCATAAAACGCCCCTGGGCTTATGTGTGGGGCTTAGTTCCGTGAGACTTACGCCTCGATCATTGGGGCTTACGCCCCGGACACGCCCAACGCCCAGCGTACTGGGCTCGCCTAATAGAACTTTATGCAATTGTATGTAACTAACCTTGTAAATCCTCAAATTTTCTTAATAAATCGTTGGCTATTCAAAATTACTTTTTTTCTAATTTTAAATCATTAAGTTGAGAGTATTTTATGTCATAATTAAAGTGAAAGTTATTGCACGTTATCCACTAAGACTGCTATGATAGTTAATTTTAAATAAATTTTTCATTTAAAAATATTTATTTATTAACTTTTGTTATGTCTTTACTATATACTAGTCCATAAATTTTTTTATAATTATTTTTCTAATTTTTTTTCATGTTTATGAGATACAATACTTATTAATTTAATAGCTTAGTATTAGTAACTATTTACAAATAATTAATTATCATGGTATTGTATGGTGAATTATGTGTCACTTTATGAACTTGTTAAAACTTAAAATCAACGATGCTTGAGAATCACATTTAAATTGTGAATTATATTTTTATATAATTCTCTTTCAAATACAAAACATATTAAATAAAAAGAGTATTTTAAGAAAAATATCAAATTATAATATCGAAATTCTTTCAAGATTCATTACTCCTTAAGAGATACATATAAGATTTCGTATCGAATACATTACTTTTGATGTTTGAGCTGTAACGACGTTGCAGCTAATTTCCATATTATGATATATGTCATACATTTCGTATTATTCATAGTTGAATATTTGTATAATTTTGTGATTTTAACGTAATTTTTATAATTATTTTTTATTTTATACTATCTTAAAATTCTTGAAATTAGTAAAATTTAAAGATCCGTGGGACTTACGCCCCATGTCTCAGGGCTTACTCCTCGCCTCGTCAGAGGTAAAACGCCTTGCCTCACGCCTCCGCTTTTTAAAACACTAGTCTTAGGGTACGCGCGTTGCGCGTGTATTTTATATCAATTAATACAATTTTTATAAAAATTACATAGATATTATTCACAAAAGTTTGAATGATAAAAAAAATTAAAAGTCCAAATTCCTGAAAATACTCATGAATTAATTAATATATATAGAAATTAAATCTCTCATATTTGTCGTATATTGGCTTGTTTTAACCCCAATTTCTCATCTAGCTTCAGTAAGAAAATCAAATAATAGTAGTAGTTCTTTACGTCAAATCTATCTATTATTAAAAGGAAGGAAGTCATCCGTGAGATTTTGCTAAGTGTAGCGTGAAGAAAATGCCATGTCACAACTTTAGAAAAATATTAGTTATGTTTGTTAATGATTAGTTTTTTTTCTTTTTTAAATTTAAAATATTCAAATATCTATATGGTAGTTATTTCAATTCTGTGGATAAATTTTGAAATATAAGTCCAACTCAATTTTTCTTATATCTTCAAATATAAAAAATACAAAAAGAAAATCAATACCCTAACTGCTACTGCTTGAGTAGTTTATCCATGTAATACTCTTCCTAAAAAAATTCTCCTAAATCATAGGCACAGACTAATACATGTCTCTCCGCTCAAAATAACAAAACAGGAAATTAAAAAGTATTTTTTTTATCTTAACTAATTATAAAGATGAAGATAAAAAATTTCTTTAAGAAACAGCGTGCAACAAATAAGTTGGGTTATTCAATCATGAATAGTAAATGTTCTTATAGTAAATATATGAATTATGAATTTAATAGATAAAATCACGTAAAGAAAATAATGAATAATAAGAAAAAATCAAACTCCCTCCCCCGTCCCCTCTATACGTGAAGGATAATGGATTCCTTTTTAAAAGTGAAGTTGTAACGTGTCTTTGAGGAAAAACTGCTCTTTTAGAAGATAATTTCTGTTTTTCTATACATAACCGTTCACTACTTCTTTAATTCTACCTTCTCTAATCGGAAAAGCCAAGCCCAAAATAGTCTGTTTTATATTTTTTAAACTTGCCAACGCATTGTACTTGCAATCAACAACGATTGGAAGAAAAAAGAATATCTACATGGCAAGAGCACAGTATTATTCGTACACCAAGATCATTTCTACTGCATTTGATCATGAAATAAAGCACCAAAATAGATGACTCTACAATGGTAAGTCGTTATAATTGTTAGTTTATGGGTGATCTTTTGTTATTATCAATGCAGTCATGTGGTTAATTGTGATACAATCAATAGTACGTGTTGTCATTTGAGTACAGTTTTTAGTTTTTGTTATTTTTTTAAACTATAACAAATTGGGTAAATTTTGATGCAATACAAATGTCTATTGTTAGCAGCGTCGGAAGATTTTCCTATATAGGTAGATAGATCATTCACCGCCGAAGTGCTATAGATTAGTTACGATGAGTCAGTTGTTTTAAATTAAATATAGATCGAGTAGTAGATAAGAGAGGAGAAGATTAGACTGCCCTACCATGTTTTTGCTGTAATTCTTTTACCTTTTTGTTGTCTAATGAACTTGATGTTGACAAAGAAGTCATGGTGAATCAGCAGAGACATGATGTTAACAAATTGGGTAAATTTGGATGCAATACAAATGTCTATTGTTAACAGCGTCGGAAGATTTTCCTATATAGTTAGATAGACCATACCGCCGAAGTGCTATAGATTAGTTACGATGAGTCAGTTGTTTTAGATTAAATATTGATCGAGTAGTAGCTAAGAGAGGAAAAGATATTAGAATTCTACCTAGGCTGCCCTACCATGTTTTCGCTGTAATTCTTTTGCCTTTTTGTTGTCTAATGAACTTGACGTTGACAAAGAAGTCATGGTGAATCAGCAGAGACATGACTTGAATTGAGATAGATGTAATTTCAGAATCATATAATTTTTTAGTATTTCGTTATGGAGTTTTCCTTAGTTATAATGCAAAATAAAGAACAAACAGAGAAAAGATTTAAAAAACAAATATTTCGTCACAAAGAAAAAAAAGGATTAAAGTTATTTGAATTTGAGATGAGAATTATAATAAGAAAAGTCACGTTGTGGGTAAGGCCACATAATTCAAGTCTAATAAATAAAATTAAAAAAAAATTTAAACAATAAAAATAATAGCTAAAGAGATGATATTTAAACAAATATTTAGTTTAGAAATAAAATAAAGTAAATATACAATACTTAAAAATATTATTGATAATTTAAAAAAATTTACGAATTAAGAGCAATATTTTTAAATTTCAAAAAATATTTTTTTCTCAAGACAACAAAATTACAATATCTATCTACATTATAATAAAGGGTAGTAATGAATAATAATATTAAATAAGGTGACAATTTAATGAAAAGTTACATGAAAATATGATAATACTATATATTAGACAATAAAATAGCAAAATTAAGAAAAATAATTACAAATTAAAAAATTAATATTAAAATGGAAGGAAAAGTCAATTTGAACTTAAAATTACAAAGTTCTTAAACTTACTATGAGAATGCTCAAACTATGGATATGACTATGAATTTGAAGTCTTACTAGATTTTAGAAAAGTTGATAACAAATTCAAAATTTAATAATACAAAATAAATACCCAATTTGTATTATTAAAAGTCAAAAATGTATCTTAAAACTAAAATAGCAAGAAAATTTAATTGGATGTAATAGAAAAATAATTGTAAGAAAACTCAATATATTTGGAAGATAATAATCAAAGAACTTATGCATTAATATTTTAGACAATTCAAAGTTACAGTTCACAATAAAATATATATTATTTTAATTATAGGCAAATATTAATGTAAAAAGCTAAATAAAAATTCATAGTAGGAAAGAGAATGTATAAAGAGAAAATAAAGATAATGTGAAGCTACTTACTTTGAATTAATTTAAATATAAATAAATTAAACAATCAAATAAATACTTAAAATATTATTAATAGATTTAAATGATAAAAGAGTTTTGAGTAAGAGGATAAAAGCAAACAATACATTAAAATTTTGAGGATATGTATGTATGTATGTATGTATGTATGTATGTATGTATGTATGTATGTATGTATGTATATTTATTTATTTATTTATTTATTTATCGATGATTATTAAAAGGATAATACTAGGCCCCACATGTGAAAATATAATGGGTATGTTGTTGTTATTAAAAGTGTAATAAATAAGACATTAAATCAATTGGTAAGCTAATAAAAGATCACATGACAATATAACAAATATTAAGTAATAAATAATACAATACCCATAAGCAAAGAACAAAAAAAATGTGAAATATAGAAGAGTAAGACTTATATTAATTTAAAATAAAAAAATAAAGTAGTAGCAAGAATTTTGTTAAAATAATATTATCTAATATACTCAAATAAGATATATCACGGCATGACATGTTTAGTATTCTTTAATATTGATAGTGAAACGAAATGCAAGTACTATAATCGACGGCTGGGTTGTAACAAATATAGAAAAGAAAATAGATTATCAATAATGAGATTTGAGAAATAGTTTCATGTTCTGCTTCTTAATTAATATCTAATGATTATATATAATAGTTATCTGGAAGGTTTATATTTTAAGGTTATTTTCACAGAATTCAAATAACCCAAGTTAGTTTTGACATTGTTTGTGCCCGCGCATCGCGCGGGTACTAATACTAGTAAAGAAAAATAGAATAGTAGTTCTTCAATGTTTTCCTTTAATAACTTGAATCCAAATTAGTGGTGGGATATCTAAGTATTTGGACGTCAAAATTTAGGTTGATTGATTTCAAATTCCTAAATATTAGGAATAATTTTAAATGATAATTTTATTTAAAGCTCCTAAATGTTAGGGGAAAACGTAAAATTACAATTTTATCTAATATAAAATCTATTTTTTAAGAAATAAAAAAGGCGAACGACATTTCGCTAAAGGCCTTCGTGCTTTTAATATAGTATAGATAGATTGTACTAAATATGAAAATCTTCAACCGAAAATAAAATGGTTTTCCTTATCTAAAAAATATTAGAAATAGATGGATGGGGGAACACAAAGTTGACTTTCATTGCAGAGTAATTTATTCCAAATTCCTAGGACAAAGTATTATGGGTCAATTACTCTTATTTTAACTTCTTAAATGATATAGTAATAATATTTTAAAAAAAAAACATTAAAAGCTGTAGATGTGACATCCATATCGTTTCCTCTTTATATTCTTAAAAACCCAAAGTCCCCATATCTCCAACACTTTAGGTGGCTCCTCCACATGTGCTGATCTTTAGGGTTAGTTATGAGTTAAATTGAACCGAATATTTTTAGTTTATATTGTAAATATATATGTGTAAAATATCTTGAAAATTATTAAAATATTAATTTTTAAACCATATTTTCAAAGAACTTGGAATATTGACTCCATTACGTTTAACGTCTACATCTGCCTCTATTTCCCTACATTTAGGAGTCCCAACTCCCAAGTAAGCACACCATACTATCTCGGGCATCTTCACTCATTCCCATACCAATGAGTACCCTTTAGAGTAAGAGTTTTTCACTTTTTTGTCGAAATTTTTTTAATTTTTTGCGAAATCGGCATGGTCATAAAATTTTCAATTTTAACTTAAAGATGGATTTTGAAATTTTTCGAAAATTTGAAAAACTCCAAAAAGTTATTTTTCAATATTTTCACTCAGGTCACTCACAAAAATTTAAAAACAACTCAAAATTATATTCATGTCCAAACACAACTCTAATTTCCAAATACCACTTCACTTGAAAATAATTTTTACTTTTTTTTGAGAATTTTACAATTCTTATGTCCAAAAGCCCACTAAATTTCACCAATCCAATGACTTGCCAGTAAGTGAATATGTTTTAAATAATGTTGCCAATTTTACATAAGCACTATTACTATCCGATGACTGGTCAAATTTCTTCTGGAAAAACAAAATAAAAAGTAACGTCGATTTAAAAAGAAAAAAAAAACGGCAAAAGAATAAGAGGGTGACATGTTTGCCATTAATAAATACTAACTTCTAACATCCATCAGTTAGCATGCAACTGTGTGAACTGTCTCTTAGAAATTAAAAAAAGTAGTAAAGGGAATTAATGAAGGGTGACCTAAATAAAGTCCTTGTAGTTTAATCTATTGGCCACAACGATTCATGTATAATTGATGAACATTAATTAGACAGTTTACTGGTACACTTAAATGAAATGGACTAATTAGTAAGATAATTATATTAGGCCAGTAACTGACCTTAAAAAGTGTTGTCAATTGCCACGTCTAGTATTCTAGCTAGCTTGCCTAATAGATGAAAAAAGTTAGGTACTAATCAGTGTATATAAGGTTGTTATTCAGTTCACCTATACTAAAAACAATACCGAGATGCCAAGTGTCATATTTGTAGAATTTTCTACACATTGTCAGCATGTTCGACGCATTGCATGCAGAGGATTTTGAGTCATGATATGTTTATTACTGTAGTTTGTACTAGTTTTTAGTGTTAAATTGTTTAATTAAAGTAATCAAAGACATGGTTGTTGTGGTATGTTATTTGCTTCAATCAACATGTAAACATAATAGTATATTTTGTTCTTCCGTCTGATATTTATTTAACTTTTGACATCCTGAGTTTGAAAGTTTTGTAAATATAGAACTTAGCTTCCTTTTTCTTCTCCTTCACCATCCCCATCTTTCCATATGTGTTGTAAATAACTGAGGACCCAATACATATATTGTGGTTAATTTGAATTGGTTTGATGGAAGAAACTTGAAAAAATACCATTATTGATTTTGTTGAAAAAGACTAAGTGGATTTACTAATTTTTCAATATTTCAGTTGAGTTTAACTATTGAAATTGTTGGGATTAGTATTAGAAGGTTGAATATCAAATTTGGAGTTGATTTGGACCAAATTAGATTGATTTCGAAGCGAAAAAACGTGTTGGTGAAATTTCTATACAGTTAAATTTTGATGATCCGTCAGAATTTATAATAATTTATTTTGAAGATATGACATAATTTGTATTAAAGTCATGACGAACCACCCGAACTTGTGGCGAGGCACGCCTCGCCTATCCGAGCTTGTGGTTATTCGCCAAGCAATGTGAATAGTTTGTTCTAAAGTTATCACAAAATTTATTAATAAAGTCCTTTTGTGAAGACTTACGGCAAGTTAAGTTTATCCATCCATCAGAACTTGTGGCAATCCGTCACGACTTATGAGCAATTTGTTCCGAAGTTATGATACAATTTATATTAAAACTCTGACGTGTCGTCAAGTCTCTTGTGGCAAGGCAAATTTGTTAGAACATGTGCAGCGGAAAGAAGCATACAAACCAGATATCAAATACATGTAAACTAGACAACGTAATAATCACAAGATTAGAAGCATTAACCTCTTGAAATAGTTGCACAAATCTTTCAAACTGCAAGGATCCAGGGCTGCAGTCTTCTGCTATATGCCTAGTAAAACCTTGGACGATTTTGCTTTTGGATGGGCAAGAACAATACAACTCTAAAAGTGAGTTATTGGGTGAAATTAGTCTTCCTTTTAATAGAGTTATTTTGGCCAAAAATACTCCTCCAAAGACGTGTAGGATTCTGCCTTTTTTAAAGTAGAATCCTACTCCAACTCTACTAGATGACTTTTCTCCCAAGTCACTTTTTTTTTCAAGTCTTGTCCAGGTTTTTACTAGGTATAGTAGGGACCACAAAAATAATAAGAGGCTACCAATTATAGCATTAATTCGAAATTAGCATGAATTAATTCTTACTATAATTAATTGTAATTTATTACACTAAAAAACTGCAATTGAACTCCTCAATATGAATTTCGAAAATTCAATAACACTTATTTAACTCCCCATGTTAAGACCTCAAATACCAGTTAATTAAATTAAATCACTGAAAATTTAATTTAATCAACTAATTAAATCCTTTACAATTTCGCTTAACCTATTTCATGTGACGGATACAAAATCCACCGGCCGGGTTTTCACATGAAAACTTATAAGCTTACATAAAGGGGTATCACCAAACTCAAAACTGAGTCATGGATTCTATCAACTAATTATTATTTACAAATGTTATTCGTTATTGTCTAATCTATTAGGCATACACTAACTCTGAATAGAGTCGTACCTTTTGATAAATCAAAACAATAAACAAATTACATTGATCATAATAATTATATCAAGATTAGGAGTATAAGCTCATTTAATGAATTAGAGAAAATATTTTATATATTCAGTACAAAAACATCTTTTCTCTACTTGGTCCGTCAATATACACTGAGTATACTAGCACAGAAGTTGGAGTAAAACTACTCCCATAATCAAGACAAATTATACTATAATCTTGTGCTACAATCATCAAGATATTTTGTCCAACAATATCTTTGATTGTGAACATAGTTTACTAATTATGAGAACCAACAATTTAATCTTCTGTGCATGAACTAAGACTCCATACACTAACTTGTCTACTACATAACTAAAAGGACACACATGTAACAAATAATCTATTTAAAATAGTACTTTATTGAATTGAATAAATTAAATAAACAATTATTTCATAAAGACTAAAATACTATGTCTAAACCGTATGGTTAATAGTATATCCCAACAAAATTTACCCATCCATCAGAACTTGTGATGATCTCTCATGACGTGCGGTCAAATTTTAACTCGCAAATTATTTTTGTAAAATTAATTTAGATGAGGTTAAAACTTAAACAATGGCACAAGGTCAGCCTAATTGTGGAAATCACCACTTAACAGTCATCAACACAAAAGAAAAATGGCCGAGTAAATAATATTTTGGGCAAGTGCACAAATAGAAGATTTTAGAACTCTCAGGGAGCGCGACTGGCGCTCAACCGAGATACCCGGTCAAGCAAGCCCACTTGAAGCTTTCTATCCGACCTTACCCATGAATAAAATAATGGTGTATTCCCTTAAATAGACAATGAGAAGATTACATGAACAATACCAATTTCATTACCATTAGAGACATCATTTGCAATTCCCAAAATATATTACACATTCATAGTTTTAGAAGTGGAAACATGTGTTACAAGTACAACTTTTCAAGTTTGACTTACCCAAATCAAAATACAACTCACGCTATGTCTACGGAGCCTCTAATGGATACAAAAGAGTACTGTGATAGTGACAGTAACAAGGCCCCGACTATACCTCAAAACATTATACATAAGGAATAAAAGATACAAGACCCCGAAATGAAGCGGGGCTCGCCAAGTCAGCTAAGAAGAGAGTGTACTGCTATCACTGAGTGACACCGTCTGCTGTGGAACCACCTGCATCCATTAAAGAAGTATCTCCCCCGGCAAAAGGGATGTTAGTACGTATGAAATAGTACAAGTATGTAAGACTAAACACCCTCTGGATGAATGGAGAAACAGTACAAGGAGAAACATCATAGTATCAATGAGAACCCCAAACAATATATAAGTGTCAAGTTAAGGAAGGATAAATTTTTAGGTAAATAACAATATTTTAGGTTGGGAGATCTTTAGCATCGATTACACCATGGTATTTTTAGCACGGAGTCTGATCACGGCCCGATCGGGGAAGCCGTACTCTCACCCAAAGACATCCAATCACAGCACCACCATGTGCTCTGCATGGCATCCGATTTTAGCCCGATTGGCTAAGCCGTCTCACCACAATGCCGTGTGGGTAGACATCACTTTCCGCTAGCGATAATCCCAACCCAATTAAGGGGAATAATCTCAACACATCAATCTCATCACATTTAAGGGGAATAATCTCATTACATCAATATGGAAATTTTACTCATCGACCACTCCTACACTAGCACGTGTAGTTCGGGGTTAGGTTATTTCAATCTACCCTTCCTCAGTGACTAAATGATACTCCCAAAACATTTATCATACAAAGGATTTGCAACTCATTTCATAATCTTTCACTCGTCTTTTCATTTCATTGGCACTAGTGGCTATAAGTGTAATTTCTTTCATGACACGCCGACCGTATTTCATATTTCATACTCACTCCTTTCACTTTCAGGCATCATCATGGATTATCAACAATAAGAGCATTTAAAATCACGACTTTAAGTATATTTATGAGCAATAGGAGTCTTAAGCACATTGGGTTTATCTTCCACAATTAGGCATAATAACTTACAATTGAACATGATTTTAAATCATAACACCTTGATACGTTGGTCATACTTGGTTACATTCTCGGAGGGAATCATGATATGATAGGAATATTTGAGACATATTTTGAGTACATATATTTTTCAACACAACACTTATCTAGAATAATCAAATTTATTAGGAAGGACTCGGAACATGAGAAATAAGAACCTGAGCCAATTATAATTGCAACTTACGAGGACATCATGGAATTCAATTCTACAAGAGGAGTTTAGCCAACATACCTCACTTGAGCTTTTATTAAATTATTACTACGTTTAGGAAATCTTAGCGACTTCAATTTATTAGAGAGACGACCAAAACGAACCATAATTAGGAAGAGGTTCATGGGTTCAGCTCATTTAAGCATTTCAATGTGTGCAAATTTAACTACAGGGTTCTTCTATAAGGTATCCTTCGCCCCACAACCAATCCAACACCAAGAGCTTACCCATATTAGTTCGATGACCTCCCCACCATCCTTATTGGTACATGCATGCATAAATAACAATCCCCATACTCAAGAATCACACTTCTCATTACCTACTTTTAGTCCAAATCTCGAAATTGAGGGCTAGGGAGTAGAATCTTACCTCTTAGATGAAGACCCTGTGAGCTTTCTTTTTTGAATTTCAAAGTTTGAGCAAGGATTTGATGAAAAAAGTACTTGGGGATTCCTCCTCTCTCTCCAGAGCACTCCCCTCTCTCTAAAACATCAGCTGGAACCTTCTAAAATAACCCCCATGGTCGGTTTATAAAAATGGGGTCGGGTAGAAATTTTTACAAACGTAAGCCTACGAAACCGCAGACCGGACCGGAAAATGAATATGCGGTCCGCAAAGTGGACCACAAAAATAGTCCCAAAATGGGGCTGGCCTGGTCAAGTCTGTGGCTGTTATGCGGCCCGCAGAACGGTTATGTGGTTGCATAACGCACCGCACAATCTCCCTTCGAAATTTTTTATGCTGGATTTGCGACGGATGTGCGGTCCGCAAAACGATTATGCGGTGTCACACCCCTTTTCTACCCCAAAAGATATGTGTTGTTATGAGTTTTGTGGGTTAAAGAGTTTTTCCAATTAAAGTGACAAATTTTAAAATAGGAATTATTTTTGTTATTCAGAGTCGGAAGTTGGAATTGATTTTTTGGTGTTCCAAGTCACCTTTTATTTGAATCCCTAGTCAAAGGAAGGTTTGACTCTTTTATTATTGGTCTGTGAAAACAAAGTCCGGATAAGGAATTCTGTTGACCGGGAGAAGGTGTAAGGCATTCCCCGAGTCCCGTGGTTCTAGCACGGTCGCTTTATTGACTTAAACTTGGCTTGAATTAATTTTGGACACATTGATATTTATATGCTTTTTATATTTTTACCTTGCTGCTTTTATATCCAGATTATTAGGAAAATTTGAATAATAAGATGTCATAACCACATTACGCAAGCGAATGCGTGATCGAGACAAAATTTATTACTTTTATCATAACTGCGCTACGCAAGCGAATTTGTAGTTATGACAATGATTATTAGTACATTATTACTTTTGATTAAGTATCTCGCTACACAAACGGATCCGCGATTTTAGCAAAAGAATTAATTAAAATTAGAAATTAGTTAAACTAATGGGTATGGTATGAGATTATTGAATTTATTTAATTGAATGTTAAGTATCACGCTACGCAAGCGATTCCGTGAGTTAAAGCGTGCCTACTAATTGCCTAGCGTTTAAATTAATTATTAAGGGGTGATTGAATAATTCTAATTTATAAAGAAAAATCTTATAAAAAATGGAATATATAACATATGTATTATTTTAAAGGTTGGGCAAAACTCTTATCTATTACTCCGGCTTGATTAGTTCAAACTTGTGTCGGCCTGTCGTTAACAAGAACATGAAATAAACGTAACTAACACAGGAGTGACAACGACCTAAACTATTTTCTTTCTTAAAAAAAAAAAGAATGAAGCCAAAGCTAATGCATGTGACTAAGGATAAAATAATGCATTAAAAATATGAGTTCCTAAACATGTACCTAGGAAAATACATGTTTCATTCTTAAATAATGGATGTTCAACACATTAATAACACAAAGGTATTCTTCCACTGGTTCTTTCCAACCAACCAGCACACTCAGTCACATATTTTCCCCAATTTCAATAACTTGCCATGAAGAGAAATATTACTAAGAGACATATTACTATCTGTTACTTTTTCAACACTAAGAGGGGAGTTAAAATGACTAACATTAAATATATGAAACCAAGGCAAAAAGAAACTAAACATCTACATATAAATATTTCTGGAAAACAAAATGTTTCTTTTCCTTAACTAGATACACTTCACAGAATGTTGATTGAGCTACATATGTAAAGAAAAATGGAAGACTAACCAAATATTACAGATGTACATGCTTTAAACATAAGTAACACGCTAAACATTCATTCAATCCAGTAAAGCACATCGAGCATATCCTAGGAGCTGAAAAAGACCCATATCTCATCCATTGGATATAAAATCTGCATTGCAAAATTTGAGAAATACCTGGATTGCAGAAAATAAATACAGCAGTGAAAAAATGGATCTCCGCAGCAACAAAAAAAAAACAGCAGTAGACAGCAGCAGTTTCGTGTTTAAACAGCCCGAAAACCTTAGAGAAGAAACCCAGAACCAACTCTAAAGAAGACTTATACTTTTCTAAAAGTTTGCACTCTAAAATTTACTCACAAAGATCACCATTTCAGCTTACTAAAGGGTGCTTTAGTTGCTGATTTTTCACTCTCAAAATTGTATTTTTAGGGTGTAAAAACTGTCCAACAAATGTGTGATGGAGTGTGTCAAGTGAGGAAAGACCAGCCCCCTTAAATAGGCAAATAAAAATCACTTTTTGGACAGATTTTGGTTCACCAAAACTCTGTCCAAAAAGGACAGACTTTGTGTGCAAAACACTGTTCAAAGGCTGTCCAAAAGGTGAAAGGACAACCTGAAAATTTGCTATAGCAGAAGCAAAGAGTCATTTCAGTCACTCTACTAGTAAAAAGTAAGCTACTAGTACCCTAAGTCATGATCAAACCCATCTACCCTTAAGACTTTATCAACATCAGTACCAAACCACTTACTAAAAAATAAATAACTAGAAAGCACTAATTAACTGATTGAACTATTAACCAACAAGGAGAAAAAGAACTTCAAGATTGAAACCAAGCAAGAAACAAGTATTAAACCATGAAGTACTTAAAACTAATTTGCTTGAACCAAAACAAACATTAAAAATACTAACCTAAAACTAAACGATGTAAAACAAAGCAAAAATACGCCAACAATGACACAAACTAACATAATCAATTAAGTTAAACAAAAAAAATCAGAGAATAGATTAAGAGCTAACTGAAATGATCACTAAACAGAATTATAACAAAACTACAAACAAATGACGGGAAACAGAAAATCAAAAACTTGGACGAAAGGATAAGGATTTGAGTTTATACCAAGCTCCGAGATATTCGACGACGAATCGAGCAACGAGATGATCCCGAGGATGCCAAGTGGTGGTTGTCCAACCTTGAAACACTCGTTTCATTTCGGCAGACACTAATTTCATTGAACTCAGCGTCGTGCCAAAAGGAAACGGGTGTCTTTGGGTTGAATATGTTTTAAAACATAGGTCCATGTGAGTAGGTGGTTGTGGTGAGGTCGGGCAGTAAAAGTGAGTCAGTAGGGGCAGAAGGGAAGAAGACAATAAAGAGGAAAAGAAAAGTGAGCAGCAGTAGTGGTGGCGGCGGGTGGTGGTCGCCGGAATTCGAACGAAGTTTCAGGTGAAGACCAAGTGGAAAGGGTAGGTATCGTGGAGCGTTCTCCACTAATGTATGTGTTGTACGGTAGTGTGACCGGAGCTTCAATAATTGGGCAAAAAAATGGCGGCTAGGGTTTCCTAGATCTAAAATCGAGGCAGTTTTGAGCGAGTTTTGAGGGATTTGGGTTGGAGATTTGGAAAGAGGAGGTTGAGGGGATTGTATGGTGAGATTTTGGGGTGGTTTGGACGACGGCCCGCCGCCGGTGGGCGATTTCCAGCGGCGGCAGCGGTGGGTCTAGCAGAGAGGAGAAGAGAAGAGAGAGGAAGAAGAAAGGGGGAGAGGAGAAGAGAAAATAGGGAAAAATGGGGGCAGAATTTGGGAATTGGAGTCTTTAAATACCTAAGATAAGGGTGATTTGTGGCCTTTAGATCCAATTAAGATGGGTGGTTGAGATTCAATCTCATCCACTTAAACGAAACTATGTCGTTTTGGCGTATCCGATAGGGGCATGAAGGTTGGGCGGGTTAGATACTCTTGGGCTAACGAATTGTTCCATATTTTCGGCCAATTTGTGCTTTAAAATGGCAAGACCATATCCCTTTAACCCCATCACTCAATATTTAAAAACTCTAATTCTAAAATCTACAAACACACATAAAATAAATCTAAAAAGGTGTAATGTAGGAGAAAAGAAAGAGCAAAAATTAGGTATTTACACCTGCCCCTCTTTGCTCGAGAACATGAAGAGTTTTCGTGTAAAGAAAGTGAATGACATAGCTAATTTTGCTCGTGTATCGCTCCAATGAAAGCATTTTTGAAAAACGTTATGAACCTTTCTTCTAAGGTTGCCTACATATCCTTGGCTATAAAGGAATCAGGTCGGTGTAGTTCTGAAAAAATTTGGTAGCTGGGACAACCAGACACTGGATTTAAAATTGTTGTTGCTGCTGTTGTTGCTGGTACTGTTATCGTTACTTGCTATTTACATCAAAAGGAAAAGATAAGAGAACTACATATGTTTGCAAACTAAAATTACAAAATTCCTATCTATGTGTCTTATGGAGTCAAATCTTGATTCTTGACTTGCTCGCTTGTTTTGACCTTAGATTGGATCGTGATGTTCTTTGAAGAAAAGATTACGACTCAATCTTGGTTGCTTGCTTTCCTGATCCGAAATTGATAAGATGAATCCTGAGATGCTGAGTTGCTGACACATTATCAAAGCTAACTCCAACTATCTTGTGATCGAAAGACTTCTTTCTTGTGATGGGAATTGGAACTGCAAGCTTTAAGTTGTCGCAATCTGTGCTCTACGGTTGGGGCCTGTAAAGCCATCAAAGATGAACAAAATGAACAAAAAAATTCTGCCCCAGTTTGGCACTAGGAAAATTTTGTGAGTTATTAGAGAAAGCTATGAACTATCTAATTTGTTGAAAGAAAGATAAAGACAGTAGTACAAAGTAGCTATATGAGGATATGCAACCACGGGGGTAGTAACTTCTATTGCCTAAAGGGAATGGAATTAGAGGATGGTATCCTATATTGCTGACAGGAAACATAACCAGGGGTTGGCACTCTGTACTCTCGAGAAGGAATGTAACCAGGGGTTGGCGCCTTGTATTACTGAAAGGAATATAACCAGGGGTTGGTACCTTGTATTACTAAAAGGAATGTAAGAGGGGTTGGTACCCTGTACTACGGATGATCGTTGAATCCCTCTAGGTGAAAAGGTTCTACCTGAGTTAAGCTACGTAAAAAAAAAACCTGAGCGATGAGTACTTCTACACGGAACTATGAGTTGGATCTCCCTAGGCGAAATGGTTCTACTTGAGTTAATCTACGTAAAACACCCTAAGCGAAGAGTACTTCTAACCGGAACTATGAGCTGGATCCCCCTAGGCGAAACGGTTCTACCTGAGTTAAGCTACATAAAACAACCTGAGCGAAGAGTAGTTTTACCCGGAACTATGAGCTGGATCCTTCCAGGCAAAAAGGTTCTTCCTGAGTTAAGCTACGTAAAACAGCCTGAGCGAAGAGTACTTCTACCCGGAACTATGAGCTGTATCCCCTAGGCGAAACGGTTCTACCTGAGTTAAGCTACATAAAACATCCTGAGCGAAGAGTACTTCTACCCGAAACTATGAGCTGGATCCCCCTAGGCGAAACGGTTCTACCTGAGTTAAGCTACGTAAAATAGCCTGAGCGAAGAGTACTTCTACCCGGAACTATGAGCTGTATCTCCCTAGGCGAAACGGTTCTACCTGAGTTAAGCTACGTAAAACATCCTGAGCGAAGAGTACTTCTACCCGGAACTATGATCTGGATCCCTCTAGGCGAAAAGGTTCTACCTAAGTTAAGCTACGTAAAACAGCCTGAGCGAAAAGTACTTCTACTCGGAACTATGAGCTGGATCCTTCTGGGCGAAAAGGTTCTACCTGAGTTCAGCTACAAAGACGGGAGGTGTGAACAGTAGTGATGTATGCTGAAAATAAAGAAAAATGAGATCTTAAGGAGCTTACGTTTGGTGACATTCATTCTTTTAGAATCGTCATTCTGTACTGCTTTGTTCCTGCTTCAAACAAAGAAATATTTGTGAGTTTTCAAAGTAGTGGTTGGTTTGTGGCCTTGATGCCCTGAGTAGTTTGATTCACGGCCACTGCTATCGAAGAACCGATTCTGTCAGCGTGGTACCGAGATGCTCGGCTACTCTGTATCATTTTCTGGAGACCTTGGCTTTCCAATGTTGCCCCCAACTGTTTCATACCCAGATGTCCATGGTACCGCTCCCCTTGTCTCTAAGGCAAGGCAATTTTTCTTTAAAATCAAACTCAATTGTCTTGCACCCAGTATTAGTTTGTGTCTGTAAGCAGGTCTTGCTTATGCGACCTTTTCAGTTTCTTTGAAACACATTTTTCGCCTTATCAAATGAGAAGTCAGATGGATTTGTGCCTTCGTCAATGCTATATATGCCCCAAATTGTGCTCGATATTACGGGAAAACTGTAGCCAGTTTTGCAGCCATTTCTTTGCTTCGCTTTTGATGCAGGATTAGACCGAAAGGGACTCAAAGAAAAATTATGGGTAAAAATAGAATAATAATTGAAAGTGAAAAAGAACTGTGCTTAAATAAAATGTGTCCCTTTCGGAAATAGGGAGACTTATCTGGAGGTATGTGCCGACTTCAATGAATCATGACATGCATTTTGGACTGGACGCCTGATTCGTCGAAGCTGTCTAATTCTCAAAATCCGTCGTAAACGTTCATCTTGAAATTGTCTTGGTTGTGGTCATGCCGGAGAATCGAAGACCCTCATTCGGCTAGTAGCGCCCTTTGCAGGTTTTTGCTAACTAACCTCTCTCATTTCTCCACTAACTGTCGCCTTATGATACCCATCTGGGTTTTCACCAATAAGACTCTCTCATTTCTCTACTCACTTTCGCCTTACAGTGCCCATACGGATTTTCACTGATAAGACTCTCTCATTTCTTTTTTTTTTTCTTTTTTTTTTTTACTAAGATACTTCATGCGGAAGGTTGCCCAATGCCCTTGGCATGGTGACTTCAAACATTCTCAAAGAACGATCAGAAGTTCCTAATAGGGAAAAGGCAAAAAGAACCTTGAACTGAATTACAACTTTTGTAACCGTAAAATAAAAAAAATTGCTGCCCCAGTTTTGGAGTATTAGGAATATGGATTTTTGTTGTGATGGGACCGAACCTAGGGTAAGGCTGCCTACGTATCCTTTCGGAATCAGGTCAGACGTAGTTCAAGGACTCGGAAGATTCGTTGTTTGACCTTGTTTTTTCTACAAGTACACATGTTCCAAAAAATGGAAAACAAAGAAGACAAATAGGGGTGTTCATGGTTCGGATTGGATCGGTTTTTCCCTAAAAAGAAACCAAACCAAGTAAGTTGGTTTTTCAAATATTAGAACCAAACCAAACCAATTAAGTCGGTTTTTTCTCGATTCGATTTATGTCGGGTTTTGTCAGTTTTTTCGGTTATTTGTCGGTTTTTCCTTGAATATAAGACATACACTACCAAATACATATTCCGGAGACCACATTTTCAACGTAACACTATCAAATCAATTGCCCTTTGAGAAATCTATTATTTACCAAGATATATTGATGATAATTGAATCAAATAGTGATGAATAATTTAAGGACTCAATTAAAAATGTATTATTTTTAACACGAAATGGATTCTTACATTTAATAAAAGAAAACTACCAATCAAACTAGAATGTAAAGGTAAAGCACTATACTAAAAGTGCAAACTATATATATATATATATAGGTGTAATAATAAATTTGAAATAGCTACTCCTATAGTCGGTTTGGTTCGGTTATTTTTTAGTTTTTTTTTATTAAAACCAAAACCAAACCAAATTTGATCGGTTTTTAAAATTCAAAATCAAAACCAAACCAAACCAAAAAGTATCAGATTTGGCCAGTTTGGTTTGGTTCGATTTTTCGGGTTTTTTATGAACACCCCTAAAGAACAAATACGGCTCGAAGGGTTAACAAAAGGGTGACACCTATTTTGAATTGCGAGCAATGATAGCCTTCGTCATCTCGATCTGAGAAAATCATACGTGAAAGTTCCACAGTAAGTATATATCAGACATAATATCTTTTGGCTGCATCTGCGTTAATAGTCATGTCTGGTACCCGTCCTTCTTCATCTACCAAGTGCAAGGCCCCTTTTGGTAACATTTTCTTGATGATATAGGGTCCTTGCCAGTTTGGGGCGAACTTTCCTTTAGCTTCTACTTGGTGTTGAAGAATATGTTTCAGAACGAGTTGGCCTACCTCGAAGTGCCTTGGACGCACTTTCTTGTTGTTAGCGCGTGCCATTCTTTGCTGGTATAACTGGACAAAACACACTGCTGCTAGCCATTTTTCATCAATCAACATTAGCTGTTCTAATCGGGTCTTGACCTACTCAGTGTCTTTAATCTCCGATTCCACAATGATTCAGAGAGAGGGAATTTCAACTTCTGTTGGTATTACAGCTTCAAATCCATATACAAGCAGATAAGGAGTCGCACCAACAGATGTGCAAACAGTCGTGCGGTATCCCAAAAGAGCAAAAGGCAACTTTTCATGCCATTTCCTGGACCCTTGGATCATTTTCCTGAGAATCTTCTTGATGTTCTTGTTTGTCGCTTCAACGGCTCTATTGGCTTTTGGCCGGTAAGGGGTAGAATGGCGATGCATAATTTTAAAATTGCTCGCATACCTCCTTCATCAAATGACTATTTAGATTGGCTGCATTGTCAGTGATAATGGTCTTCGGGATACCAAAGCGACAGATGATGTTGGAATGAACAAAGTCTACCACTGCTTTCTTGGTGACTGCTTTGAAAGTGACGGCCTCCTCCCACTTGGTGAAGTAATCAATTGCAACCAAAATAAATTTCTGCCCATTTGAATCCTTTGGCTCGATTGGCCCAATAACATCCATTCCCCAAGCAACGAAAGGCCATGGAGAGGATATGGGATGCAACTCCGAATGAAGCAAGTGAATCATGTCACCATGAATCTGGCATTGGTGACACTTGCGAACAAAACTGAAGCAATCTCGCTCCATAGTAAGCCAATAATACCTTGCCCGCAGAATCTTCTTCGCCAAAACGTATCCATTCATGTGAGGTCCACATACCCCCGAATACACATCACTCACGATCCGCTCAGCTTCTGTGGCATCTATGCATCTCAACAAGTTTAAATCTAGGGTCCTTTTGTACAAAATTTCCCCATTCAGGAAGAAACCACCGGCGAGCCGCCTTATAGTTCTTTTTTTATCTCCTTTTGCATGCTCTGGGTATTCTCTTGTTTTCAGGAATTGTTTTGTGCCATGATACCGTGGTTCACCATCTGGTTCTGTCTCAATTGTATTACAGTAACCGTGTTGATTCCGAACTTGGATTTCTAGTGGATCAATATGAGTGTTGCTTGGATAAGGGAACATCGAGGCTAAAGTAGCCAAGGCATCGGCTAGCTCGTTGTGAAACCTGGAAATGTACCTGACTCGATGGATCTGAATCTTTTGCTCAAGTCTTGCACACATTGTCAGTACGGAATATGCTTGATGTCTCGAGTCTCCCGTTCGCCTTGGGATTTCCGGATAAGCAAATTGGTATCTCCCATAACCAATAGTTCATGCACATCCAGATCGAGGGCCATTTTCAAACCCATGATATAAGCTTTGTATTCTGCCGTATTATTGGTACAGAAGAATCGAAGTCAGTCCGTTGCAGGGTAATGTTGTCCAATATGTGAGATGAGGATTGCCCCGATCCTAGCTCCTTTGATATTGACAGCCCCACAAAAATATATTTTTCATATAGGGTTGTCGTCTGGAACTACTTCCTCTATTGTGTTGACCTCTTCATCTAGGAAGTATGTGCTAAGTGGCCTGTACTCATCATCAACTGGATTCTCTGCCAAATGATCTGCCAAAGCCTGTGCTTTCATCGCAGTGCGACTGACATAGACGATGTCGAACTCTGTGAGCGGGATTTGCCATTTTGCGAGCCTGCCAGTGGGCATTGGCTTTTGGAAGATGTACTTCAAAGGATCCTTTCTGGATATGGGGTAAGTAGTGAAGGCCAAAAGATAATGTCTCGGCTTCTGAGCGACCCAAGTCAAGGCACAACATGTCCTTTCTAAAAGGGTGTACTTAACCTCATAATTAGTGAGCTTCTTTCTCAAATAATAGATTGCCTGTTGCATCATATTGCCCCAGAACGCATCCAAAGGAATTATCCATCACCGATAGATATATAAACAAAGGCCTACCAGGTTTAAGTGGGACCAGTACAGGGGGTTTTGACAGATAATCTTTGATCCTATCAAAAGCTTTTTGGCAATTGTCCGTCCACTTGATAGAGGCATCCTTTTTCAACTGGGCTCGCACGTGGTTGTGAGCTGAGCAATGAACCTACTGATGTAGTTCAACCTCCCGAGCAAACTCATGACTTCCTTTTTGTTCTTCGGGGGTGGCAGATCTCGAATGGACTTTATCTTAGATGGATCCAATTCGATGCCTCTCTGGATGACTATAAAACTTCCCAGATGGAACCCCAAATGCAAACTTGGCTGGATTAAGCTTAAGGTCATATCTTCGAAGTCGTTTGAAGAACTTTTCAAATCGCGCACGTGATCAGCTTGTGTCTTTGATTTTATAATGAAATCATCGACATATACTTTAATCTCTTTGTGCATCATGTTGTGAAAAATGATGGTCATGGCCCTCATGTAAGTTACCCTGCATTCTTTAAACTAAATGGCATGGCCCTGTAACAATAAGTACCCCATGGAGTGGTGAATTTGGTCTCTTCTGCATCATCCTCATCCATTAGAATTTGGTGGTACCCAACATATCAATCCACGAACGATAGTATCTCATGCTTTGCGCAATTATCTACAAGAATGTGGATGTTTGGTAAAGGAAAATTATCCTTTGGACTTGCTTTGTTCAGGTCCTTGTAGTCAACACAGACTTTGTTTTTTCCATCCTTCTTTGGCACAAGCACAACATTTGCCACCCAAGTGGTGTATGGGACAACTCTGACCACATTGGCGCTCAGTTGCTTCATTATTTCCTCTTCTATTTTGTCACTCATGTCTGTTTTAAATTTTTGTTGCTTTTGTTGGACTGGTGGAAAATCAGGATACGTAGGAAGCTTATGAACCACTAGATCAGAACTTAAACCCGTCATATCATCGTAAGACTAAGCAAACACATCTCTGTATTCAAATAAAAGTTGGATCAAGGCATCTTTGGTTTTTTGTTCAGTTTGAATGCTTATCTTCGTTTCTCTAACTTCTTCATGACTTCCAATATTAATCGGCTCAGTTTCGTTGAGGTTGGGCTTAGGCTTATTTTCAAATTGTTCCAACTCTCTTTTTATTTCCTCAACAACCTCATCTTCATCATATTCAACCTCTTGATGCATTATTTCGATATTAGACAACTTTTTAAGATCTGTGCGTGAATTTTGCATGCATGTCATGTTATTAAAGCTGGTATTAACAAAACTGAAATAGCAACAAAATGACAGGAATTAGGAAAAGGAAAAGATACAAAACTTAATAAGAAAGTGAACTGCATTTCATTGAATTCGAAAGGATAGAAGGGTTAACATCTAAACAAAACAATCATACCGAGATGTTTGGATTACAACCCTGAAAGTAACCCAAAATACAAAAAAAAAGTTGCAAAAGCAAATTACCAAGACTCTTTCCTTGTGGGGAGAGGAGTTGCTTCCCAGTTGTTGAGCATATTATCTGGGCTAATCAGTTGCATATCGGCGCGACTAGTGCCTTCACCAGCCTGGATCATATTCACTTCAGAAAACATCCGGCTGTGGCCATGACAAATTTCATCAATGTTTGCCTGCGCCAAGGAATTTTGACCCTCTTGGAGTCGTGGCTTTTAAAAGTGTAGAAAATGTGAGGGATAGGTTGTTTCAAGACCCATCCATGATTTTGTGGTGCTTGGTTTTGTCTTCGTCTGCTTGTGTTGGCCTGAAGCCTAAACCAAAAGTACCCTGGTTTCTGAACGGAGAAATGGGCTCCGAAATTCCTTGCAATGATGCCCCCAAGCCTTTTCCTGGCTCATAACCTTGTCTCAGCATAAGTGCAGCCACCATTATAGATGTGGCGAAAAGACGAGGATGCAAAATGGGCTTTCCTTCCTCAACATGGTCCACATCAACCACTTCAAAAGTCTGATAGACAATGGACTCACACCCTTCATTGGCCTCAATACAAGGGATTAACGGGTCTTTATAAATGGAAGACTCGTCTTCCCCGTGAACAATAATTTCTTATCTGTCATGTTTGAATTTGAGCATCTGATGCAAGGTGGATTGCACAGCTCGGGCCATATGGATCCATGGCCTTAAAAGAAAAAAGTATAAGAAGTGTCCACGTCCACTACTTGGAAGACGATTTCAAAGTCAACCGCCCCAATCGTCATGGTGAGGTTGATCTCCCCGATGGTATCTCTTGCTGAGCCATCAAAAGCCCGGATGCGGACATTGCTGGGTCGGATTCTGTTTGTATTGATCTTCATGCTTTGCAAGGTGGAGAGAGGACATACATCTACGCTCGAGCCTCCATCAACCATGACTCACTTTATGTAGTGCCCCTCACATTTAACAGTTAGGTGTAAAGCCCTATTGTGCCCGGATCCTTCTTCGAGGAGCTTATCTTCGGTAAAGGTGATTCTTTTCACCTTAAAAAATCTGTTGGCCATCTTCTCCAACTGATTCACTGTGGTCTTCTCTGAGACAGGTGCCTTATTCAGGATCTTGATTAGTACCCGAGCATGCTCTTTTGAATATTGAGCAGAGATAGTAAAGAGATTTGGGCAGGAGTCTTTCTCAACTAGTCAATGATGGAGTAATCCTAAACTTTCATCTTTTTCAAAAACTCTTCCGCCTCTTCTTCAGTGACTGGTTTCTTTATTGGCAATTGGCCTTCTCTGATTTGCTTGGCCTTCCTCAACTCTTCTGGAGAGTAACACCTCCCCGGTCGAGTCAAACCTCCAGTTTCCCCCACCTCTTCTATGATTTTCTTGCCTTTCTAAGTCATCACGGTTTTGTTGTAGTTCCAAGGAATGGTTTTCGTGTTTGTCACAGGGGGTTGCACAGTAGGTTTGGTTATGATCGGCTCGGTTATACCCTTCGTACCGCCCTGATTCTGCCTTGTGATGGGGTAGCCTCCAAGGACATATAACCTTGGGCTTGGAACACTGGAGCGAATTTCCAACCTCGGAATTTTTGGAACAAATAAAGTTTCCTTCTCTGAGCTCAGGGGCGCCTTTCACAATCAATGGCACATCTCCGCTTGGACTTACTTCCAGACCTATTCCTTTTTTAATTGCTCCCACTATCATTTCTGCTCGACCAACCGCTTGTATTCTTTATCTCGGCCAATCATTCCCACAAAATGAACATCATTGTGTGCTGGCAACAGGTTGTTTGTCACATTAGGAGTGTCCTCGCCATTCGTCACTACAATCAGTTTTTCAGAAATGAGTCTTTCTATGGCTCTTTTCAGAGTCCAGCAGTCATCAGTGCTATGCCCGGGGGCACCTGAATGATATTCACATCTAGCATTTGCTTGAAATTCATGTGAATCGGGATGCATATGGTGGGGAGCGATGGGTCCAATCACGCCCATTTGCTTCAGCTTCTGGAATAGACTAGAGTATGATTCAGCCAATGGAGTGAATTTTTCCGTCAGCCTCTGCTCTCGACCATAATCCTGCCTGGGACGAGCATTGTTGTGTGCCCGAAAATTTTGCTGTTGAGGTCAGGGGATCCTTGGAGCTGGTGCCCGTACCTGCTGAATGGGAGGCCAAGCGTAGGATTGAGCATTGAACACTGTATACTGTGGTAGGCCCATAGAGTATTGAGGAATTGGCGGGGGATAATAATGTTGAGGGTAGCTAGATTGCCCCTGCTGAACTTGCACATAAGGGTGTGATGCCCCTCTTTGAACTTCTCTGGATCCCGAAGTCATCATGGACCCTTCATCTCTTTTCTTTCTATTTGCCAAACATCCCGAGCCATTTTGGATCGCCTTAGTGGTGGCTTTGAGAGCAGCTTGACTTACAATTCTGCCAGTCTTGAGGCCATTTTCGACCATTTCCCCTATCTTGATTGCTTCTGCAAAAGGTCTGCCCATTGCAGACATCATGTTTTGGAAATAATCAGGCTCTTGAGCCACTAGAAAAACAGTGATCAACTCATGGTTATCTATTGGTGGCTTAACTCTAGCCGTTTGCTCCCTCCACTTGATGGTATACTCCCTAAAGCTTTCGGTCGGCTTTTTCTTCATATTGGACAAGGAATTACCATCCGGTGCAATATCACTGTTGTACTAAAATTGTTTGACAAAGGCCTGGGCCATGTCATCCCAAACATGCCAGTGAGAGATATCTTGGTCAATGAACCATTCGAAAGCTACCCCCACAAGACTTTCCCCAAAATAAGCCATCAACAGCTCTTTTTTTCCTCCTGCACCCCTCAGCTGGTTACAGTACCTTTTCAAGTGGGCAATGCCGTGTCCATGAAATTTCTCAAAGTTTGGGGTCTTGAACCCTGGTGGCAAATGGACGTGAGGGAACATGCATAAATCACTGAATGAAACACTTTTGTGACCACCTAGTCCCTGTATGTTCTTTATGTTCTGTTCAAGACTTTTCATTTTCCTGGCCATCTCAATTGGCTCAACCGTCGTGGCAGGCTTTTCATTTTCCACTGGTGACTCGTACTGAGGAGTCTGATTGTATGGAGCCGAGACCCCGAAAGCCATATTTGGAGAATAGTATTAGCCATCATAAGCATGAGATGGTGGCTCATTATTTGTCCTCGTCACAGGAGGTGGTGGCGGGATTGTATATACCGGTGCGCCAGACACGACGAGAGGGGTGTTCCTGACCGGTGCAACTGGAGGTCGTATATTAGAGGTACCAGGGGCAGCATGGAGTCTGTAGTTTGGCACATACCCTGGTGGTAGAATGTGATCGCTCGCTGCATGGAGCGGTGGTTGAGTAGCCTGAGGTACGGTGGAAGTTCCCTCCGAGGGACCCTGGGGTGGAGGTTGACCGGAAACCCAAGCTTGATATACATCTGACAGTTGTTGTCTCAATTTTCTTATTTCCTCCGACTCTTGCTCAATTGACTGACCCTGGGGATTGTTACTGACCAGCTCGATTTCATCACTGTTATCCATTACTACAGTTCCCTTAGATCTTGTGAAGTAATGATGTGTTGCCAGTTTCACCACAAACCAACTGTAACGACCCAACCCGTTGTTACGGGAGTTACCGCCTCATTTTCCCCGTTTTATGCTTCTATATGTTTCATTATATGTGTTTGGAGAATTTGAAGTAATTCGGATAGAGTTCGGTTAGAAATGAGACAATAAGTCTCTTTATGAGAAGGTTAGTTTGGAAAAGTCAACCGAATGTTGACTTATGAGTTAGAAGGCTCGGAATGGATTTCCGATGATTCGACTAGTTTCGGGGGATGATTTGTGACTTAGGAGCGCAATCGGAATTTAATTTGGAGGTCCGGTGTAGAATTAGGCTTGAATTAGCTAAGGTTGGATTTTGGCGAATTCCGGATGGTAGGTGAGATTTTGATCCGAGGGTCGGAATGGAATTCCGAGAGTTGCAG
>NW_017670797.1:0-49742 GCF_001879085.1 Nicotiana attenuata
GCTCCTCCTGGCTGCGGGAGTACACCAAAATATCATCAATAAAGACTATCACGAACAGGTCCAAGTAAGGTCTGAACACTCAGTTCATCAACTCCATAAATGCGGCTGGGGCATTGGTCAACCCAAATGACATGACCAAAAACTCATAATGCCCGTACCGAGTGCGGAATGCTGTCTTAGGGACATCAAACGCCCTAATCCTCAGCTGATGGTAGCCAGATCTCAAGTCTATCTTTGAAAACACCTTTGCACCCTGAAGCTGGTCAAACAAATCATCAATCCTCGGCAGTGGATACTTGTTCTTAATCGTCACTTTGTTCAATTGCCGGTAATCAATGCACATCCTCATCGATCCATCCTTTTTCTACACAAATAACACCCGCGCACCCCAAGGAGAAACACTGGGTCTAATGAAACCCTTCTCCAACAAGTCCTGTAACTGATCCTTTAACTCTTTCAACTCTGGCGGGGCCATTCGATACGGCGGGATAGAAATGGGTTGCGTGCCCGGAGCCAGATCAATACAGAAATCAATATCCCTGTCGGGCGGCATACCCGGCAGGTCTGAAGGGAAAACCTCGGGGAACTCCCGAACAATAGGAACAGAATCAATAGAAGGGACCTCTGCGCTGGAATCGCGAACATACGCCAGATAAGCTAAACACCCCTTCTCGACCACGCGTCGAGCCTTCACATATGAGACAACACTGCGAGTGGCATGACCTGGGGTCCCTCGCCACTCCAAACGGGGCAAATCTGGTAAAGCCATGGTCATGGTCTTAGCGTGACAATCCAAGATAGCATGATACGGGGACAACCAATCCATCCCTAATATAACGTCAAAATCCACCATGTCTAAGAGAAATAAATCAACACGGGTCTCCAGACCCTCAAATACTACCACACAGGAACGATGAACTCGGTCGACCACTATAGAATCACCCACTGGTGTAGATACATATACAGGAATACCCAAAGCATCACTAGGCATAGCCAGGTAGGGTGCAAAATAAGACGACACATATGAATACATAGACCCAGGGTCAAATAGCACTGAAGCATCCCTATCACAGACTAGAATAGTACCTGTAATAACAGCATCTGAAGACTCAGCCTCTGGCCTGGCTGGCAAAGCATAACACCGGGGCTGGGCCCCACCTCCCTGAACCATGTCTCTGGGACGATCTACTACTGGCTGACCCCTACCTCCTCCACCTCTATGATCCCTACCCCCGCCTCTAGCTGGCTGGGCAAGCCGTGGATCACCTGGTGCCTGAATCATGGGGCGAGGACCCTGCTGCTGAGAGCTACCCGAGGCTCGAGGGCAAAATCTGACAATGTGACTCGGGCCACCACAACCATAACAAGCCCTCGGCTGCTGAGACTGCTGGCCCTGTCGACCTGAATATCCTCCCCGAAAGCTCTAACGTGGCGGTGCACTGATGGGCTGCTGATCAGAATAATGCTGCTGAGAACCACCACCGCCTGGAGTACCATGAGAAACCTGGAGTGCTGACTAAAAGGGTCTCGGTGAAAGGCCTCTACCATAAGAATCCCTACCTCCAGACGAGGTACCACTGAACCTACCAGAATGACGAGGCCTCTTATCCGACACCTGACCACCTCCTCGTGCAAGAGCCGTCTCCACTCTAAGGGCCGCATTGGCCGCCTCCTGAAGAGAAATCTCACTACCAGCTCCCATAGCCATCTGGAGATAGATCGGCTGAATCAATCCATCAATAAACCTCCGCACCCTCTCTCGCTCTGTGGGAAGTATGACAATAGCATGGCGCGCCAAATCAATGAACCGCGTCTCATACTGGGTGACTGTCATGGAGCCCTGCTGGAGGCGCTCAAACTGCCTGCGAAGAGCCTCTCGCTGAGTAACTGGGAGAAACTTCTCCAAAAATAACTCTACAAACTGATCCCATGTCAATGATGACGACTCTGCTGGTCTGGATAAACAATAGTCCCTCCACCAAGTCTTGGCGGATCCTGCTAGTCAAAAAGTGGCGAAGTCGACCCCATTGGTCTCCACAATACCCATAGTCCGAAGGATCTCATGGCAGCTAAATAAGAAGTCCTGTGGATCCTCTGAAGAAGTACCGCTGAATGTGGTGGTGAAAAGCTTGGAGAACCTATCAAGCCTCCACTAAGCATCTGAGGACATAGCCACTCCATCGCCGGACTGAGTCACAATGCCTGGCTGAACTGCCACAGCTGGCTGAACCACCGGAACCTGAGCCTGGGGAGCTACCTGCTCCGGAGTACGTGCAGCAGGAGTCTGAACCTCTTCCAGCTTGAGAAGTGGCTGGTGCTACTGGGAGCAAACCCGCTCTAGTGGCGCTCTCCATAAAGCCTGCTAGTCTGACCAAAGCGTCCTAAAGATCTGGGTGACCATGAACCCTCCTGGGACCTGAGCTGGGCCCACCGGAGCTGCTGGGGCTGGAACCTCCTCATCATAATCAATATGAGGCTCCACCTCTGGGACTACTGCCCGGGGATGAGCTCTGCCCCTGCCTCGGCCTCTGCCCCTCGTAGGAACTGCCGCTGGGGGCTCGGGCTGCTGCGCGGTAGAAGAGGAAGCACTTGTTCTCGCCATCTGCGAAAGAACAGAGTAGAAGGACAATCAGTATTTGAGAAACATAATCACACGACAAGAAAGAACAAAAGTGAAATTTTTCCTAACTCCGTAGCCTCTAGGGGATCAATACAGACGTCTCCGTACCGATCCCTCAGACTCTACCAAGTTTGTCCGTGAGTAGCGAGACCTATGTAACCTAGAGCTCTGATTCCAACATGTCACGACCCGGATTTCCGACCATCGGGGTTCGTGATGGCGCTTACTGTCGAAGCTAGGCAAGCCAAGCATTTAAACATTTTCTGATAACATCCCAACAATAATAATAATACGAGTCATTTAAATAAAAGCGGAAGTCTTTAAAACATAGATAACTGATAACCCAAAATGCGAAAGTTTAACATTTCTCGACCCAAGACTGGTGTCGCTATCTCACGAACTACTAAAGAATGCTACAAACAAGTCCGAATAGAAATACATAAGTGTCTGTCTCGATACAATGAAACAAACGGAAAACATAGAAAGGGACACCGGCCTACGAACGCCAGCTAGGCTACCTCGTAAGTCCCTGGACTGAAGTCAGCTCCCGATCAATATCCTATTGCTGTGGTCCAAAAGCTGCTCCGGTACCCTGATCTGTGCAAAAGAGCACAGAAATGTAGCATCAGCACAACCGACCCTATGTGCTGGTAAGCGCCTGGCCTAACCCCGGCGAAGTAGTGACGAGGCTAGACAGGACTACCAAATCAACCTGTGCAGTTCAATGTATATATATGCAATAAAAGGAAAGAATACAGAAATAAAACAGTTAAGAGGGAGGGGAGCATACTATGGGGGGGAGTACAGTCCGGATATAAAGTCAGCAATTTAAGCAAGAAACCGTGCAATAACAATAATTAATAAGAACAGGAAAATTAACAGTTGCACGACATCAACCTTCGTGCTTTTACTCTCATTCTCACCAAAAGCAATCAAGTAAAGTGCACGGCATCAACCTTCGTGCTTTTCCTCACATAAATCTCAAATCATGGCGCAGAATGATCCTTCGTGCAATTGTAATCAAATCAGAGCACGGAATGACCCTTCGTGCAAATAGAATCAAACATGGCACGGAATGACCCTTCGTGCAAATATAAATCAAACATGGCACGGAATGACCCTTCGTGCATTATCACTCTTCCTCACCCAAACAGTAATCACAACCAAACGGGGCAAGGGGAAATACAAATAATAAGAAATGTCCCGGCAAGGGAAAATCACAAGTAAACAGCTAAATCCCGGCAAGGGAGCAACAACAGTAACCTTCACATCCCGGCAAGGGAGATAATCAACATACCCAAACCATCCCGGCAAGGGATTAATCATATCTCTTTCCATTTCTTTCATTTCTTACCCAATAGTCTTTTTATCGTTCGAGCCAACGCTCCAAAGAATTCACAATTCATAATTAGTCTTCATACTCTTCACATTACGTAGAATTCATCAATTAGCATGGAAGAGTCATAACAATATTAGGACAAGTACAACAAGGACCCACGGTCATGCTAGACACCGGTGTATAGATACTCGTCACCATGCCTATACACCGTACTCAACATTTAGCAATTAACAAACAACACTCTAATCCTATTCCCTCAAGCCAAAGTTAGATCAAACACTTACCTTGGTCCAAAGAATAGCAATCAATCCTCAAATACCGCCTTTCCTCTACAATCTGACTCCGAAACAATGATATCTAGGCATAATTAATTCAATAATATCAATAAAGACTCAATGGCAACACCCCATAGCCTAGATATGAATTTTCTAGCATTATTCCAAAAATACCAAAATTCGACATCGGGCCCACATGGTCCAAACACGAAGCTCGGACCAAAACCCAATCACCCATAACCCCACGAGTTCAAATATGCAATTTGCTTTAAGATTCGACCCCAAATTGAGGTTGAATCACCCAAAATTCTCAAAAACCTAACTCTACCCAAAACCCTTAATTTCTACTTTGATTTCATGATTTAGTCATTGGAACTCATTAATTCACGAAGGAAAATGAAGGAAATAAGTGGGAAATTACTTACCCAAGTGATCTTGAAGAGTGGGGGCTTCAATGGAGTCCTAAAGCTTGGGGAAGAAGAGGGTTCGTGAGAAAAATGCCTAAGTCCCGAAACTATTCTGTTTTGAACATTTTAAAAAAAATCACTGGGCGTATTTACTCTATGCGATCGCAGAAGGAGGCTTGCGATCGCATAGGGGAAGGGAAAATAGACCATTGCGATCGCAGAAGTGGTCATGCGAACGCATAGAAGAAAAGGGGTTGTGCATACCGGGGTTGGTTTAATGAAACGCGATCGCGGAAGCTTAATGCGATCGCAAAGAACGAAGGGGCTAAGGTACGCAATCGCAGAGGAGTTCATGCGATCGCATAGAACAGAAAATGGACCTTATCAATTAACCCTTCGCGATCGCAGAGTGCAATTTACCTGAACACCAGCAACAGCAGTTTTCTGCAATTTTTCTTAAGTTCAAACACCCCGAAACACCTCCGAAAACACTCCCGAGCCCTCAGGGCTCCTAACCAAACACACACACTAACTCAAAAACCTCATACGAACTTAACTGAGCGATCAATTCGCCATAACAACATCAAAATCAATGAATCAAACCTCAAAATCATCATTTTTCATTCTAACTTCATAAACATCAAATTTTAGATATTTAGGTCCGAAACACGTCAAATGACGTCCGGTTTCGACCAAATTTCATAGAAAGCGCTTAAACCATATATAGGACTTGTACCAGGCGTCGGAACCAAAATACGAGCGTGGATGAAAGGCACTTCAGGGGCTCCACATCATAAGACAGATCACCCTCCAATTGAACCGTGTTGAAATCCAGAACATGAGACGGATCCCCAACATACTTCCGGAGCATAGAACATGGAATACTAGGTGAACACCCGACAGGCTGGGTGGCAAAGCAAGCTCATAAGCCACCTCCCCAATCCTCCGAAGTACCTCAAAAGGTCCAATGAACCATGGACTCAATTTACCCTTCTTTCCAAACCTCATAACACCCTTCGTGGGTGAAACCTTCAACAGAACTTTCTCACCAACCATGTAGGACACATCACGAACCTTCCTGTCAGCATAGCTCTTCTGTCTCGACTACGCTGTACGAAGCCTCTCCTGAATCACCTTCACCTTGTCTAAAGCATCCTTCACCAAATCTGTTCCCAATAGCCTGGCCTCGCCCGGCTCAAACCAACCAACTGGAGATCTACACCGTCTCCTATACAAAGCCTCATATGGAGCCATCTGAATACTAGACTGGTAACTGTTGTTATAAGCAAACTCTGCGAGCGGTAGAAACTGATCTCATGACCCTCCAAAATCAATGACACAAGCGCGTAACATATCCTCCAATATCTGAATAGTGCGCTCGGACTGCCCGTCCGTCTGAGGGTGCTCAACTCAACCTGAGTACCCAACTCTCGCTGTACAGACCTCCAAAACTGTAAAGTAAACTGAGTGCCCCTATCTGAAATGATGGAAACTGGGATACCATGCAACCGAACAATCTCGCGGATATATATCTCTGCTAACCGCTCTGAGGAATAAGTAGTACAAATAGGAATGAAGTGCGCGGATTTGGTCAGTCGATCCACAATCACCTAAATAGCATCGAACTTCTTCAAAGTCCGTGGAAGTCCAACCACAAAGTCCATAGTGATCCGCTCCCAATTCCACTCTGGAATATCCATCCGCTGAAGCAAGCCACCCGGTCTCTGATGCTCATATTTCACCTGATGACAATTGAGACACCGGGCTACAAATCCCACAATGTCTTTCTTCATTCTTCTCCACCAATAATGTTGTCTCAAATCCTGATACATATTCGTGGCTCCCGGATGAATGGAATACCGCGAGCTATGGGCCTCCTCCAGAATCAACTCCCGAAGCCCATCTGCATTAGGCACACATATCCGGCCCTGCATCCTCAACACTCCGTCCTCTCTAATAGTCACATCTCTGGCATCATCATGCTGAACTCTGTCCTTAAGGACAAGCAAATGAGGATCATCATACTGGCGCTCCCTGATATGCTCATATAAGGAAGACCTAGAAATCACACAAGCCAATACCTTACCGGGCTCCGAAATATCCAACCTCACGAACCGATTGGCCAAAGCTTGAACATCAACTACAAGAGGTCTCTCCCCAACTGGAATATACGCCAAACTCCCCATACTCACCGCCTTTCGGCTCAAAGCGTCGGCCACTACATTGGCCTTTCCGGGGTGATACAAGATAGTAATGTCATAATCCTTAAGTAACTCCAACCACCTCCGCTGCCTCAAATTGAGATCCTTTCGCTTGAAGAAGTGCTGGAGGCTGCGATGATCAGTATACACCTCACAAGACACACCATACAAATAATGCCTCCAGATCTTCAACGCGTGCACAATGGCAGCCAACTCCAAATCATGAACGGGGTAGTTCTTTTCATGAGGCTTCAACTAACGAGAAGCATAAGCAATAACTCTAACCTCCTACATCAGAACACACCCAATACCAACTCTCGAAGCATCACAATATACGGTATAAGAACCTGAAAGCTGATGGCAATACTAGCACTGGAGCTATGGTCAAGGAAGTCTTGAGCTTCTAAAAGCTCTCCTCACACTCATCAGACCACTAAAATGAAAAACCCTTCTGAGTCAACTTGGTCAAAGGCGATGCGACAAACGAGAATCCCTAAACAAACCGGCGATAATAACCCGCCAAACCAAGAAAACTACAAATCTCTATAGCTGAGGACGGACTGGGCCAACTCTCAATTGCCTCTATCTTCTTCGGTCTACCTGAATAACCTCGTTGGACACCACGTGCCCCAAGAAAGCCATTGAACTGAGCCAGAACACACATTTGGAGAACTTTTCATAAACTTTCTCCTCCCTCAATCTCTGCAACACCACTCTCAAATGCTCCGCGTGCTCCTCCTGACTACGCGAGTACACCAGAATATCATCAATGAAGACTATGACAAACGAGTCAAAGTACGGCCGGAACACAGTGTTCATCAAATGCATGAACACTGCTGGGACATTGGTTAGCCCGAAAGACATAACCAAGAACTCATAATGACCATATCGGGTCCTAAAAGCTGTCTTAAGAATATCTGAGTCCCAGATCTTCAACTGATGATAACCTGAGTGGAGATCAATCTTGGAGAACACTCTCGCTCCCTGAGCTGGTCGAACAAATCATCGATACGAGGCAAAGGATACTTGTTTTTAATTGTTACCTTGTTCAACTGCCTGTAATCAATGCACATTCTCATCGTGTCATCCTTCTTCTTCACAAAGAGAACCGACGCACCCCACAGTGACACACTAGGACGAATGAACCCCTTATCCAGGAGTTCCTGAAGCTGCTCCTTTAACTCCTTCAGCTCCGCTGGTGCCATACGATATGGTGGAACAGAAATGGGCTGAGTGCCCGGCACCAGATCAATACCAAAATCTATATCCCTGTCCGATGGCATACCCGGCNGGCCTTGACGACCTGTATGTCCTCCCCGGAAACTCTGAAGTGGCGGTGCACTGATGGGCTGCTGATTCAGAATAATGCTGCGGAGAACCACCACCGCCTGGAGTACCATGAGAAACCTGGAGTGCTGACTGAAAGGGTCTCGGTGAATGGCCTCTACCATAAGAATCCCTACCTCCAGACGAGGTACCACTGAACCTACCAGAATGACGAGGCCTCTTATCCGACACCTGACCACCTCCTCGTGCAAGAGCCATCTCCACTCTACGGACCGTATTGGCCGCCTCCTGAAAAAGAAATCTCACTACCAGCTCCCATAGCCATCTGGGAGACGGATCGGCTGAATCAATCCATCAATAAACCTCCGCACCCTCTCTCGCTCTGTGGGGAGTATAACAATAGCATGGCGTGCCAAATCAATGAACCGCGTCTCATACTGGGTGACTGTCATGGAGCCCTGCTGGAGGCGCTCGAACTGCCTGCGAAGTGCCTCCCGCTGAGTGACTGGGAGAAACTTCTCCAAAAACAACTCTGCAAACTAATCCCATGTCAATGCTGGCGACCCTGCTGGTCTGGATAAACAATAGTCCCTCCACCAAGTCTTGGCGGATCCTGCAAGCCGGAAGGTGGCAAAGTCGACCCCATTGGTCTCCACAATACCCATAGTCCTAAGGATCTCATGGCAGCTGAATAAGAAATCCTGTGGATCCTCTGATGAAGCACCGCTGAATGTGGTGGTGAAGAGATTGGAGAACCTATCAAGCCTCCACAAAGCATCTGAGGACATACCCGCTTTATCGCCGGCCTGAGTCACAATACCTGGCTGAACTGCCACAGCTGGGTGAACCACTAGAACCTGAGCCTTGGGAGCTACCTGCTCCGGAGTACGTGTAGCAGGAGTCTGAACTCCTCCTCCCGCCTGAGAAGTGGCTGGTGCTACTGGAAGCAAACCCGCTCTAGTGACGCTCTCCATAAAGCCTGCCAATCTGACTAAAGCATCCTGAAGATCTGGGGTGACCATGACCCCTCCTGGGACCTGAGCTGGGCCCATCGGAGCTGCTGGGGCTGGAACCTCCTCATCATAGTCAATATGAGGCTCCACCTCTGGGACTGCTGCCCGGGGCTGAGCTCTGCCCCTGCCTCGGCCTCTGGCACGGCCTCGGCCTCTGCCCCTCACAAGAGCTGCTGCTGGGGGCTCGGGCTGCTGTGCGGTAGAAGAGGAAGCACGTGTTCTCGCCATCTGTGAAAGAACAGAGTAGAAAGACAATCAGTATTTGAGAAATAGAATCGCACGACAGGAAAGAACGAAAGTGAAACTTTTCCTAACTCCGTAGCCTCTGGGGATAAATACAGACGTCTCCGTACCGATCCCTCAGACTCTACCAAGTTTGCCTGTGAGTAGCGAGACCTATGTAACCTAGAGCTCTGATACCAACTTATCACGACCCGGATTTTCCACCATCAGGAGTCGTGATGGCGCCTACTAACGGAGCTAGGCAAGACAAACATTTTAAACATTCCCTAATTTCACCTCAACAATAACAATATAAATATAACGGGTCATTTAAATAAAAGCGGAAGTCTTTAAAACATAGATAACTGAAAACCCAAAAAAATGCGGAAGTTTAACATTTCTCTAACCAAGACTGGTGTCGCTATCTCACGAACTACGAAAGAGTGCTACAAATAGGTCTGAATGAAAATACATAAGTGTTTGTCTCGGTACAATGAAAACAAACTGAAAACATAGAAAGGGACTCCGGCCTGCAAACGCCAGCTAGGCTACCTCGTAAGTCCCTGGACTGAAGTCAGCTCCCGAACAATATTCTACTGTTGTGGTCCAAAAGCTGCCCCGGTACCGTTATCTGTGCAAAAGAGCACAGAAGTGTAGCATCAGCACAACCGACCCCACGTGCTGGTAACTGCCTGGCCTAACCCCAACGAAGTAGTGACGAGGCTAGACAGGACTCCCAAATCAACCTGTGCAGTTCAATGTATATATATGCAATAAAAGGAAAGAATACAGAAATTAAACAGTTAAGAGGGAGGGGAGCATACTATGGGGGAAATACAGTCCGGATATAAAGTCAACAATTTAAGTAAGAGACAGGCAATAACAATAGTTAATGAGAGCAGGAAAATCAACATTTGCATGGCATCAACCTTCGTGCTTTTACTCTCATTCTCACCAAAAGCAATCAAATAAAGTGCACGGCATCACCCTTCGTGCTTTCCCTCACATAACTCTCATATCATGGCACGGAATGATCCTTCGTGCAATTATAATCAAATCAGAGCACGGAATGTCCCTTCGTGCATAAATAATCAAAACATGGCACGGAATGACCCTTCGTGCAAATATAATCAAAATATGGCACGGAATGACCCTTCGTGCGAATATAATCAAAACATGGCACGGAATGACCCTTCGTGCATTATCACTCTTCCTCACCCAAACAGTAATCACAACCAAACGGGGCGAGGGGATAAACAAATAATAAGAAATGTCCCGGCAAGGGAATTACACAATTATCAACTAAATCCCGGCGAGGGAGCAACAACAATACTTTCACATCCCGGCAAGGGAGATAATCAATATACTCAAACCATCCTGGCAAGGGATTAATCATATCACTTTCTATTTCTTTCATTTCTTACTCAATAGTCTTTTTTATCATTGAGCCAACGCTCCAAAGAATTTACAATTCATATTAACTCCTCATACTCTTCACATTGCATAGAATTCATCAATTAACATGGAAGAGCTATAACATTATCAGGATAAGTACATACAAGGACCCACGGTCATGCTAGACACCGGTGTATAGATACTCGTCACCATGCCTATACACCGTACTCAACACTTAGCAATTAGCAAACAACACCCTAATCCTATTCCCTCAAGCCAAAGTTAGATCAAACACTTACCTCAAACGCTCCAAAAATCAACTCAAGCCTCTAGTGTAGCTTTACCCCTCGAAATCGGCTCCCACTCAGTCAAATCTATGAAATAATGACTTTACAATATTAATAATAGCTAAACAAACTAAACCCAATGCCTAAATATGAATTTCCAAGCTTTCTTCCAAAAATTCCAAAATCGACCCCGGGCCCGCTTGGTCAAAACACGAGGTTCGAACCAATTCCATGTCACCCATTCCCCCACGAGCCCGGATATATAATTTATTTTCAAATTCGACCCCAAAACGAGGTCTAAATCAAAGAAAATTGAAAAGCCCTAATTCTACCCTTTTCCCCAATTCTTACCATGAACTACATGATTTAGGTCTAGGAATTTGATAAATGATGATTGAAAATGAAGAAAACGAGTTAGATAATACTTACCCAAGAAGTTTTGGTGAAGGATGCTCTAAAAATCGCCAATGTGCTGTAGAGAAGATGAACTCGTGTGTTTTGGGTGAAAAATCCCATTACTGGTCTGTTTTTAGGCTTTAAAAATAACTGGGCGAATTTTCCCTACGCGATCGCGGAAACAGGGATGCTATCGCGAAAGGTCCCACTGGCTGGTCATCGCAATCGCGTGGATGGTAACGCGAACGCGTAGAAGAAAATACTGGGGGTCCAAAAGTTTGGTCTATTCGAACGCGAGTCTACTGGTGCGAACATTGAAGGAAATGCTGAAGCTATGCGATCGCGTGACCGAGTACGCGAACGCGGAAGAGGAAAAAGCCAAAGAAACGCGAACGCGGGCTGAAGATTGCGATCGCAAAGGAGGGAACAACTGAGCAAAAGTTGCAGATTTTCTGCAACTTTCTCTAAGGCCAAAAACATCCCGAACCACCTCCGAATCACTCCCGAGCCCTCAGGGCTCCTAACCAAACACACACACTAACTCAACAACCTCATACGAACTTAACTAAGCGATCAAATCGCCAAAACAACATCAAAATCAATGAATCAACCCTCAAAATCATCATTTTTCATTCTAACTTCATAAACTTCAAATTTTAGATATTTAGGTCCGAAACACGTCAAATGGCGTCCGATTTCGACCAAATTTAACAGGAAGCGCTTAAACCATATATAAGACTTGTACCGGGCGTCGAAACCAAAATACGAGCCCGATACCACAGCCTTTTAATCAATTTTCATTTCCATTTTCCTTAACAATTCCAGAAAAATAATTTCACAGAAAAATTCTTTTCCTCGGGTTCTAGACCTCGGATTTCGACTCCAGGCACATGCCCGAGTCCCATATTTTTCTACGGACCCTGCGGGACCGTCAAATCACGGATCCGGGTCCGTTTACCAAAAATGTTGACCGAAGTCAACTTTAATCATTTTAAAGCCACATTTTGAAATTTTTCACAGAATTTAACATATAATCTTTCCGGCTACGCGCCCGGACTGCGCAGGCAAATCGAGGCAAGTAAAAAAAAATGAGTTTTTCAAGGCCTCGGAAGCGCGGAATGAAAGAGAAAATAGGTGATGACCCCTTGGGTCGTCACACGAACCAACAGGCCTACGCCTCTCATATGCCTCCCACCAAGTGAAGGCAGCTCTGGTAAACTGAAAGGTCGTGAATGCAACCCCGCTGGTCTCCAGAATATCCGCTGTGCGAAGAATACTCTGACATCTGTCTAAGAAACCCTGGGCATCCTCGCCCTCTGCTCCGCTAAAAGTAAGAGGCTAGAGCTTGCAAAACCTCTCAGATCTACGCTGCTCTTCCTCCGGCATAACAGGAGCTACATAACCCTGAGCAGCTGCCACCGGCTGGGCTAGTGGTGGCTCCGGTGTCTGCACTCCCTGAACCACCGGATCGGGTGTGCGGGCGGCGGGAGTCTGAGACCCTCCCCCTGCCTGAGAAGTGGCTGCGGCAGTAGAAACCGCGACCGCCTGAGCAAGGCTACTACATACTGTCAATATCTGAGCCAAAGTCTCCTGAAGACCTGGAATCACAATGGGCACAGCTGGTGGTGCTGCTGGAGCGTCTACCACTGGGACCTGACCCTGAACTGGGGCGGCTGGTGGGTCTGTAGGTGCTGTCCCAGCTGTTGTGGGGGTTGTACTTCTGCCCCTACCACGGCCTCAGCCACGTCCTCGGCCTCTAGTGGCCCCGCTGGTGGTACTGGTGGTCGTCCATCCTGACTAGCAGCGTGTGTCCTCACCATCTGTGAGAGAATAGAATAACAGAAGTTTAGTACTCGGATCAACAATTTTGCACGACAAGAATTTCAAGAATATGGAATTTTCCTAAAGGTTCTGTAGCCTCTCGAGGATAAATACAAACGTCTCCGTACCGATCCGCGAGACTCTACTAAACCTGCTCATGACTCGTGAGACCTATGTAACCTAGGCTCTGATACCAACTTGTTACGACCCTAAACCCAGATACGGTCGTGATGGCGCCTCTCGTGAAGACAAGGCCAGCTTACACACTTCCAATTCACTTAAAGCGGTTAAAATAATAAATACCAAGTCTTTAATAGAAATAAAATCCCAACATAACAGTATAAGTTGCGGAATTAAAACCAACACAGCCCGACATAGGGGTGTCACCAGTCATGAGCATCTAAAACAATACTAAAGGTCTGAAGTCTAATCCACTACTACATAACTGAATCAAGAAGAACTAAGATAGAGGGAGAATGCACTGGGCTGCAAATCGTCAACCTAGTAAATCTCCGAAGACCTGCTAGAACTATCAACCCTCAGGAGCAGGACCTGTAGCGCCCGAATCTGCACACACGGGTGCAGGGAGTAAAGTGAGTACTCCAACTCAGTGAGTAATAAAAATAAATGAAGACTGAGCGATATAAAATCACGTAAGGAACAACATTAAGCTAAAAGAGTCATAAAAAAATCAGTAAATATAATTAAGCAGTGAACTCTCATAAACATCCTTTAAACAGTTAAACAATATATAGGAAAAACAAATAAAAAGTAAACACATAATAACTGCCCCTCGGGCACAGTAATAATAGAATCAGCCCCTCGGGCTATGTCTCATATCACAATGGGTTCCCGCGCTCACTGGGGGTGTACAGACTCCGGGAGGGGCCCCTTAATGCCCAAGCGCAATATCAAGCCATCTCGTGGCATCATAAACAGGATCTCGGCCTCATATCAATCTCAAGCCACCTCGTGGCGTACAATCTCAGGCCCTCGGCCTCATTCTCATAATCAATGTATCACTGTTGCGGCGTGCAGGCCGACCCAAAAGTATCCTCACAACACAGGCCCTCTGCCTTACTCGGTCAGAATCTCGTAAGCCCCTCAGGCATCAGTAAAACATGAAGCTCGGCTCAAAATATCTTTTAAAAATATCATTTTATGTGTTTTAAACAGAATAATATAGCTGAGTTTTTAAAATAGTGAACATATAGCATGACTGAGCACCAGTATGAAATCAAACAGTGAGGAAAATATCATTTAAAAATCCCCTAGGGGTTCAAACAGTTGGCACGAAGCCCACATATGGCATTTAGGCCAACATATAATAATATCAAACAAATAATTGGCAAATACGCAGTAAATAGTCATTCGGGATGGACTAAGTCACAGTCCCCAACGGTGCACGACCCCATGCTCGTCATCTAGCGTGTGTCTCACCTCAACATAGCCGAACGCTGTGAAATTCCAGGGTTTCATACCCTCAGGACAGCATTTAAAATCATTGCTCACCTCAATCCGGCCCGAAATCTAGCTTGTAATGCCTTTGCCCTTCGAATCGATCTCTGGATGCTCCGAATCTACCAAAATCCGAACGTAACCATTAATTTATGCTAAAGGGACGAAGCCCACTCGAAAACATTCAAAACATCACAAAAATCCGAAATTACCAAAACCCGACCCCCGAGCCCATGTTTCGGAATTCGATAAAATTAACATCATTAGATTCCTTATCTCCCGACGAGTTTATACATATAAAAAGTTCCAAATCCGACCACAAATGGTCTTCCAAAACCTCAATCAACGGCCTAGGTCTCTAAGCCCTAGTTTCTCAACTTTACCTTTATTTACAGCTCTAATCCATGCATTAACACCATAAAAAATGAGTTTTTATAATCCAAAACCTTACCTCAATGATGTCTCCTTGATTTCTCTCTTCAAAATCGCCCAAAGCTCCAAAATTCGTGTTAAAAAGTGAGAAAACCTTCTGAAAATCGCGAAGGAACTAACTTATATTTTCTGTCCAGACATTTTCGCATCTACGGTCAAATTTCCGCTTCTGCGGTACCGCATTTGCGGCCAATGAGCCGCTTCTGCGGTTCTTCACTTAACCGGCCCAAAAGCGCATATGCGACGAACCTTCCGCACCTGCGCCTTCGCAGGTGCGGTCCCACAACCGCATCTGTGGTTCCTGCCTTCCCAGGCATTTTCCGCTTCTGCGACCTCCCTTCCCGTATCTGCGGCATCGCACCTGAGGTCCCCAATCCGCAGGTGCGGAAATACCAGAAGCAGCACAATCTGCAGCTGCAACAATTCCTCAAACTCTCCGTCAACCATCCGAAATCACCCCGAGGCCCCCGGGACCTCAACCAAAAGCACTAACATATCCCATAACCTTATTCAAACTTATACCAATCTTCAAAACACCTCAAACAACATCAAAACCACCAAAACACATTGAATTCAAGCCTAAGGTTCTAAAATCTTTCGCATTCCGCTTTTGATCAAAAAGTATACCAAACCACGTCCGAATGACCTAAAATTTTGCACACACATCTCAAATGACATAACGAAGCTACTGTAACTTCCGGAATTCCATTCCGACCCCTATATCAAAATCTCACCTTTCAACCGGAAAATGCCAAAAACTCAATTTCGCCAATTCAAGCCTAAATCTACTCCGGACCTCCAAAACACATTTCGATCACGCTCCTAAGTCCCAAATCATCTCCCGAAGCTATTCGAACCATCGGAACTCACATCCGAGCCCTTTAACACATGAGTCAACGTCCGGTTGACTTTTCCAACTTAAGCCTCCTTAAAAGAGACTAAGTGTCTCAAACCTCCTCAAAACTTTTCTGAACCCGAGTCAACCAATCCAATCACATATAAAACCAATAATTAAAGCAAATTAAAGCAGAAATGGGGGAAACGGAGTGGTAACTCATGAGATGACCGACCGGGTCGTCACAAAATCTTATATGTCATCCCAGTTTATCAAAATAAGCTAAATGAACTTATTCTTGTGTAAAAAAAATTTAATAGATTTATATTTGCAGAGTCTAAAACTTCTTCTTATCATGTTCACCAAAGGTCAAATAAAATTAAAGACTATCCAAAATTCATTGCAGTCCTTGATGGAACTACCAATTAGCTTTGAAATTTCAGGAATTTACCGTGATGATAATAATTATATTAATTTATTAACAACAACAACAACCCAGTAGAATTTCACATATGGGGTCTGGAGAGGATAGTGTGTACGCAGACCTTACTGTGATGATGATAATTATATTAGTTTAGTAACAGTCTAAATATTATTGTAGTCACAAGTTTTTTTTTTTTTTTTTGGTTGTAGTAGTCACAAGTTTATATGCTTGTAGCTTAATTTATTATTTAAAATAATATAAACCAACATAATATCAACAATCAAACCTTGTATTATGTAAACTAAGGCCTTGTATTTCTGTAAACTAAGTACCTTAAAATTGTTGACAAACGATATGGTTGGATGAGAAATTAGATGTTTATATGTTATCATTATTACCTTCATGGTTTTTGATATATGTCAAATTTTCAATAATAGAGAGTTTAAAAAGATAAATAATTTCATTAAAAAGAATTCAATCAACTAATTAAATGTTAATTCTAAATTAGCAAATGTTGATTATATAAATCACGTGTATAGACATACTTTAATTAGACTATTTTTCTTATTGACAGAGTTTTCCACATGAGATTAAGTTTTAAAATATCCTAAAGTAATTATAGTCATGAAAATTTCGGAAACAAATATTGGATCAAACTAACTTTTGTTTCTTTTATTGAACTTAGACGAGGAAAACCTGTCCGTAAAGTTGAACACAAGATTTTTTTGTATATGTAAGTAGAGGCGTTAATCTTGTTTAAATTGTTACTTGGCTTAAATTATTCAAAAAGAGATAAATTACACATTGCTAGATATTAGAACTTCCTACCTAGTTCAATAAGGAAATATTTAATAACCAAAATTCTAGTTGGTTTCTAAGTCCTAAATATTAGGACAATAATTTATTTACAATTACAATTTCTTATAATAAATAACTTATTTTTAAGGGTAAAAAGGTGAACGATATTTCGATAAGACCTTCTTAATTTTAATATAATATAGATATAAATATAGATAGATAGAGATATATTTATCTCCATATCTATTTAATTACTGCAGAGTTGAAGAACACAAAAACACATGCTTTTATGATGAAAACATATATGATAAAAGAGGTAAGAGTAAGAAAACAAAGAGTGATGAAGTTCAAGGATTTATTTATATAGATGATATATGTTGCAATTATTAAATTGCCCCTATCATATGCCAAGAGGTATTAAAGATCAAATTTAGCTGCCAACTCGAGTCAATTTTTTTTTATTTCAAAATTAACAGATGCAGAATCTACGATGAGATTAACTATTTTCTCTTAATAAATTCTTGTTTGTAGTACAATTTAATATTGTCTTCTCTTAACGCATACTAAGAATGCACTTCAAATTGGAATAGGTAATTCAATTAATGTTGCAATTGATGTTTTGTAATTAGTACTTGTAACGACCCGCGTGGTCGTTTTGCCTTTTTGAACTCCGTTCCCTTAAATAAAACTTTCCGTGCTTGCTTTAGCTAATTTACGACTTGCGGGGATGGTTGGTTCGGGATTTGGAAGAGTTTTGGGTGAAATATGCCCAATTGATTCCTTAGGATTTTCTTAAAAGACTAAGTTTGACTTTGGTCAACATTTTGAGCAAACGGACCCGGATTCGTGATTTGACGGTCCAAGAGGGTCCGTAGGAAAATATGGGACCTGGGCGTATGCCCGGAATCGAATTCCGAGGTTCCTAGCCCGAGTAATGAATTTTTATTAGAAATTGTTAATCTAAAGTTCTAAGGATTTAAAGAAATTAATTAATGATTGATTTCCTAGGTATCGGGCTCGTATTTTGGTTCCGAAGCCCGGTACAGGTCCAAAATATCATTTAAGACTTGCTTGTAAGATTTGGTGTCAATCCGAGTAGTTTTAGGGCGTTTTGGCCTGTTGGAGGAAAATTAAGAACTTGAAGTTCATAACTTTGATTCATTTGGTTTTAGGGGGTGATTTCTAGATTTAGCATTGTTTCGGGTGTTCCAAAGGTTCGAGTAAGTCCGTCTCGTGATTTCAGACTTATCAGTATGTTCGGGCGGGACCCGGGAGCCCCGATCGTCAATCGGACGAGGCCGAGTGAAGTGGAAAATTCGAGAAGGGCTGAAGGATTGCTGCTTCTGTCATAACCGCATCTCCGGTTCTTGGACCGCAGGTGCGGGACCGCAGATGCGGTTCTCCTATCGCAGAAGCGGCCTAGGGCGGGCTAGGCAAGGAATCGCAGATGCGGCTCCCAAGTCGCAGAAGCGGCTCCGCAGATGCGGCCTGGAGAACGCAGATGCTGTCCCACCCCCTTGGCCCCTTTTTCGCAGATGCGGCCCCTTCTTTGCAGATGCGGTCCCCTGACCGCAGATGCGGAAATCGCTGGGCAGTGAGGTTCATTTAATACGGGCCCAAAGACACTTTTATCACATTTCCACTCCTCCTTTGGGTGATTTGGGAGCTTTTGAGAGAAGGACTTCACCTAGCACCTTGAGGTAAGTGTGTGTTACCTATTTCTAGTTCAATATCATTGTCCCAGGTAGATTAAACACTAGTATTAAGAAAAAATCTTGGGGTTAGAGCAAAAACCTAGGGTTTTAATAAAACTTGGATTTAACTACAAAATTTGTTATGGAATTAATTAGAAATCATATATTAGTGATCCTTAGGTTGTAGAGAACAACTTCCTTCGAAAAATTTCGGAATCCGGGCACGTGGGCCCGGGGTCGGATTTTAGAAAAAGTTGCGTTTATGGTTGGAAAATTGCTTAAGTAGCTAGAATTCAATCTTGTGAGTCTATATTGACTAGCTCTTACTTCGTTTAACTAGTTTGGGATCGTTCGGCTCCGAATTGAGGGGTTGGACTCGTTCTTGGTATTGGAAGTGCACTGTGGAGCGAGGTGAGTCTCCTTTCTAACCTTGTAAGAGGGAATTGTCCCCATAGGTAAAATATTTGAATTAATTGCCATTATATGCGGGGGCTATGTACGTACTAGGTGACGAGAGTCCGTGCGTAGCAACTATTATGTTAAGTCCGGGTAGTCTAGGACCCATAAGCATGCTCTACGTGATATTCTCGTAACGTGACGATAAATTCGGATTCGTATAACTATTTGATTAAGAAGAATGAGCCTAGTGAATGAACCTTATCCTGTTTGGTCTTTTAGAAGAGAATATTTGGTATTCCTGCGTATAGCTACTCCTCATATATATATTATCGTTGCTTGTTGATGCGCTTGTTTATATTTGACCGCGTCGCACGGGTGATTCGTGAGCGGGGTAATAGATGCATCTATGGTTCGAGGCGTTCGACCCTCGGCAGTGCACAATTTACTTTTATGTTAGATCGGGCCGTACGTCCCACGGTGTTACTTGTGCATGTTTTGCTTAGCATTTTTCTCTGAGGACTGAATTTAATATCTGCTTGTGATATAGGTGAATATCCATGATAATACTTGGGAAAGAACTGTTAATCCACAATTATTAAACGCTAATAATTTGTGCTATCCATGCTTGTTATAAATTCTTCTCACATTTTTTGACCCTAGTAAATATCAAGTCGACCTCTCGTCTCTACTTCTTCGAGATTAGACGGGATACTTACTGTTTACATGTTGTTTATGTACTCATACTACACTTCTGTACTTAATTGTACAGGGTCTGAGGCAAGTACATCTGGCTATCAGTCGGGTGCGCATCTCTGAGTGGGTTCGAGACTCCTACGGTGAGCTGCTTCTCCTCCATGCCGTTTAGCAGCCTGAAGAAGTCTTTCTTATGTATATTTGCTGTCTATTCTGTTTCGGACAGTAGGTTAGTGTGATTCTTTTGTATATTCTACTAGTTGCCCATGCTTGTGACACCAGGTCTTGGCACACACATTAGTAGACTGTATTATTTTGGGGTTGTATGATTATCATGATTTTTATTCATCGTTTCTGATTTATTCCAACTTAAAGAATTATTTTCAACTATTTTGGGGGTAAAGGTGACCGAAAGTTTAGCTAGTATTTTCCGCGTTGGCTTTCCCAACAATAGCGTTGAGCGCCATCATGACCTGCTATGGAATTGGATCGTGACAACATGGTATCAGAGCACTAGGTTCACGTAGGTCTCACAAGTCATGGGCAAACCTAATAGAGTCTTACGGATCGGTACGGAAACGTTTGTATTTATCTTTGAGAGGCTATAGGGTTTTAGGAAAACTATTCTTTGTTCATCTCATCTCGTGCAGTGGTCAATGTACTATGTTTCCTTCTCTATTCTCTCACAGATGGTGAGGACACGCACGGCTGATGTTCCAGACCCGGGCGGAGCTGCTCCCCCCGTTGCTCGAGGCTGGGGCAGAGGCCGGGGGAGGGCACCGGCCCGTGGAAGGGGACGAGGGCGTCCCAGAGTTATTCCAGTCGCACCACCAGCAGATCCCGCCGGAGATCCTATTATTGAGGAGCAGGGCGAGGTGCCCGCAGCTGAGCCCACCCCGACAGACTTTATGACAGCACCGGGATTTCAGGAGGTTATGGGTTGTATGCTTCGGTTCATGGATTCTATGACTCAGGCTGGTTTATTTCCAGCAGACCCAGCTACCTCACAGGTAGGAGGGGGCACTGACCCCTACTGCTCAGGCTCCTGGACATGTAGCTGCAGTGTATCAGACTCCGGGTACACTACCCACAGATGGGGCCCAGCCAGTTGCTGCAGTGGTGCCCCAGCTCAGGCCAGCTGCGGACGGCGATCCGTAGAAGTTATTAGATAAATGGACTAGGCTTCAACCTACTACCTTCGGGGGTGAGCGACATGAGGATGCCCAGGACTTCATCGATAGGTGCAAGGACAGACCGCACAATATGAGGATACTGGAGTCACATGGAGTTGACTTCACTACTTTCCAGCTGGAGAGCAGGGCCCGTAGATGGTGGCAGTCCTATGTTCTTGGCAGGCCAGCAGGTTCTCCTCCCCTCACCTGGGGTCAGTTCACCAGTTGTTCTTGGATATGTATATTCCACCCTCTGAGAGGGAAGAGCTACGGCACCAGTTTGAGCATCTTGAGCAGGGCCAGATGTCTGTGACCGATTATGAGTCGAGGTTCTCTGAGTTGTCTCGCCATGCACTCATGATACTTCCCACAGATGCAGAAAGAGTGCGGAGATTTGTTGCGGGGTTTCATCCCGGTATTCGAGCTAGCATGGCCCGAGAGGTGGAGATGGGTACTGAGCATCAGCTAGTATTAGAGATTGCTCGCAGGATTGAGGGGTATCGCCTGAAGGGTAGAGAGCAAATTCAGCAGGACAAGAGGGCCCGATTTTTAGGAGAGTTCAGAGGTGCCCCAGCTAGGGGTAGAGGTCACTTCGGGAGGGGCCAGCCCAGCAGACCTCATATTCAGCACCACCACCCCCTTCCCGAGGTGCTCCAGTAAGACCTTATTTCAGTGCGATGCCGGAGAGTTCTTACCGCCCACCAGCTATTCAGGGTTCATTCGGCGGGTATTTTGGTTATCACGATTCTTCTAGTGCTCACTTCAGCGCTGTGCCAGAGAGTTCCTATCGCCCACCGGCCATCCAGGGTTCTTCTAGTGGGTATTCGGGTCAGCAGGATCAGACTCCAGGGCAGCACGCTATGGTACCGAGAGTGTGCTACGAGTGTGGAGATCCGGGTCATCTAAAGAGGACCTGCCCCAGGCTTCGGGGCAACACAGTACAGCAAGGTCAGCAGCCCATGATTTCAGCACTAGCTGCCCAGCCACCTAGAGGTGGAGGGCAGGCTGGTCGGGGCCATCCTAGAGGTAGAGGTCAGGCAGGGAGAGGTCAGCCAGCTACTGCTCAGTCAGGCGGAGGCCAGCCAGCCGGCGCTCCAGCCAGATTCTACGCTCTTCCACCCAGGCCAGATGCATTGGCCTCAGATGCCGTCATCACAGGTATTATTTCTGTCTGCGGTAGAGATGCTTCGGTATTATTTGATCCAGGGTCCACCTATTCCTATGTATCATCACTGTTTGCTCGATTCTTGGTTATTCCTCCTGTACCTTTGGGCAGTCCTGTTCATGTGTCCACTCCTTTGGGCAATTCCGTGGTTGTAGATTGGGTCTACCGGTCCTGTGTGGTTACATTCAGTAATTTCGAGACTAGAGCATATCTCCTGTTGCTGGATATGATCGATTTTGAGGTCATCCTGGGCATGGATTGGTTGTCTCCATATCACGCCGTCCTAGATTGCCATGCCAAGATTGTTTCACTAGTGATGCCAGGGTTGCCGAGGTTGGAGTGGAAGGGTTCCACAGTTGATACCCCTAGTAGGGTTATTTCTTTCTTGAAGGCTCGGCGTATGGTCGAGAAGGGGTGTTTGGCCTATCTAGCTTATGTTCGAGACACCACCGCAGAGTCTCCGACGGTTGATTCAGTTCCCGTAGTCCGAGAGTTCGCCGATGTGTTTCCTTCTAATCTTCCTGGCATGCCATCGGATCGTGATATTGATTTCTGTATCGATTTGGTTCCAGGCACCCAGCCTATATCTATTCCACCGTACCGCATGGCTCCTAAGGAGTTGATGGAGCTGAAGGAGCAGCTTGAGGAGTTGTTAGCAAAGGGGTTTATTAGACCCAGTGTATCGCCTTGGGGTGCACCGGTGTTATTTGTGAAGAAGAAGGATGGGACTATGCAGATGTGCATTGACTACCGCCAGTTGAACAAAGTCACCATCAAGAACAAGTATCCGTTGCCTCGTATCGATGATTTGTAAGACCAGTTGCAGGGTGCGGGTGTTCTCTAAGATAGACTTGAGGTCAGGGTACCATTAGCTGAAGATTCGGGACTCGGATGTTCCGAAGACTGCATTCCGGACTAGACATGGCCATTATGAGTTTCTGGTGATGTCCTTTGGCTTGACTAATGCCCCAGCAACATTTATGGATTTGATGAACAGGGTGTTCAGGCCTTATATTGATTCCTTCGTCATCGTCTTCATTGATGACATCTTGATATACTCACATAGCCTGGGGAGCACGAGCAGCATCTGAGAGTAGTTCTTCAGACCTTGCGAGAGCAGAAGCTATATGCTAAGTTCTCCAAGTGTGAGTTTTGGCTAGAGTCTGTGGCATTCTTGGGACATATTGTGTCAGGAGAGGGTATTAAGGTAGACCCCAAGAAGATTGAGGCAGTTCAGAGTTGGCCACGCCCCACCTCAGTGACCGAGATCAAGAGTTTCCTGGGGTTAGCAAGTTATTATAGGCGGTTCATGCAGGGCTTTTCATCTATTGCATCAACTCTGACTAGATTGACCCAGAAGGGTGCTCCTTTCCATTGGTCCGATGATTGCGAGGCGAGCTTCCAGAAGCTCAAGACAGCCTTGACTACAGCACCAGTCCTTGTGTTGCCTTCTGGTTCAGGGATGTATACAGTGAATTGTGACGCTTCGCGCGTTGTCTTGGGTTGTGTATTGATGCAGGAGGGGTGAGTTATTGCATATGCCTCCCGTCAGCTGAAGATTCATGAGAAAAATTATCCTGTGCACGATCTGGAGTTGGCGGCGATTGTTCGTGCTCTTAAGATATGGAGGCACTACCTGTACGGGGCTTCATGTGAGGTTTATACCGATCATCGCAGCTTGCAGCATTTGTTCAAGCAGAGGGATCTTAATTTGAGGCAGCGCAGGTGGCTTGAGTTACTGAAGGATTATGACATCACCATTCTTTATCATCCAGGCAAGGCAAATGTGGTCGCGGATGCCTTAAGCAGAAAGACTGAGAGTATGGGTAGTTTGGCATTCATTCCAGCAGGGGAGAGGCCACTAGCTTTGGACATTCAGTCCTTGGCTAGTGAGGTTGGACATTTCGAAGCCCAACCGAGTTCTTGCGTGTATGGTTGCTCAGTCTTCATTACTGGGGGAGATAAAGGCCCGACAGTTCGATGATCCACATTTGGCAGTTCTCAGAGAGACGGTGCTTCAGGGAGGTGCCAAGGAAGTTTCTATAGGGGAGGATGGTGTTTTGCGACTTCAGGGTCATCTATGTGTTCCTAATGTCGATGGTCTGAGGGAGAGGATACTAGAGGAGGCACACAGTTCGCGGTATTCCGTCCACCCGGGGGATACGAAGATGTATCATGACTTGAGGCAGCATTATTGGTGGCGGAGGATGAAGAAAGACATAGTGGAGTATGTGGCTAGGTGTTTGAATTGCCAGCAGGTCAAGTATGAACATCAGAGACCGGGTGGCCTACTTCAGCAGATGCCTATACCAGAGTGGAAGTGGATGCGCATTACCATGGATTTCGTAGTTGGGTTGTCGCGGACCTTGCGGAAGTTTGATTCAGTGTCATCATTGATAGGTTGACCAAGTCGGCCCACTTCATTCCAGTGGCGACTACTTATACAGCAGAGAGGTATGCTCAGATTTATATTCAGGAGATAGTCTGATTGCACGGTGTGCCTGTTTCCATTATATCCGACAAAGGCTCTCAGTTCACTTCCCATTTCTGAAGAGCCGTCAGAGTGAGTTGGGGACCTGTGTAGAGCTTAGCACAGCATTCCATCCTCAGACCGACGGGCAGTCGGAGCGGACAGTACAGATTTTAGAGGATATGCTTAGAGCATGTGTGATTGACTTTGGAGGGCAGTGGGACCAGTTCTTGCCCTTGGCGGAGTTTGCATATAAAAACAGCTATCAGTCCAGCATTGAGAAGGCTCCATACAAGGCTCTATATGGTCGCCGTTGTCGTTCTCCTATCAGACGGTTCGAGCCTGGTGAGGCTAAGTTGTATGGTACAGACTTGGTACAGGATGCCTTGGATAAGGAGAAGTTGATTCAGGAGAGGCTTCGCACAGCTCAGTCCAAACAGAAGAGTTACGCGGATCAGAAGGCGCATGATGTATCATTTATGGTTGGCGAGAAGGTTCTCTTGAAAGTCTCGCCCATGAAGGGCATTATGAGGTTCGGGAAGAAGGGCAAGTTAAGTCCAAGGTTTATTTTCCCCTTTGAGGTGTTGAGGAGAGTTGGGGAGGTTGCATTATGAGGTACAGACTTGGCCCCAGCTTGTCGGGAGTTCATCCGATTTTTCATGTGTCGATGCTTCGGAAGTATCATGCTGACTTTTCCCATGTGTTAGACTTCAGTACTATTCAGCTGGATGAGAGCTTGAGTTATGAGGAGGAGCCAGTTGCCATTATTGATAGGCAGGATCGCCAGTTGAGATCCAAGAGGATTTCTGCAGTAAAGGTCCAATGGAGGGGCCAACCAGTCGATGAGGCGACCTGGGAGTCCGAGGAGGACATGCGGAGCAGATATCCCCATTTATTCAGTAGCTCAGGTACTTTTCTATGTCCGTTCGAGGACGAACGTTTGTTCAAGAGGTGGAGAATGTAATGATCCGCCTGGTCGTTTTGCCTTTTTGAACCCAGTTCCCTTAAATAAAACTTCCCGTGCTTGCTTTAGCTAATTTACGACTTGCAGGGACGGTTGGTTCGGTAGTTGGAAGAGTTTTGGGTGAAATATGCCCATTTGATTCCTTAGGATTTTCTTAAAAGACTAAGTTTGACTTTGGTCAACATTTTGAGCAAACGGACCCGGATTCTTGATTTGACGGTTCAGAGGGTCCGTAGAAAAATATGGGACCTGGGCGTATGCCCGTAATCGAATTTCGAGGTTCCTAGCCCGAGTAATGAATTTTTATTAGAAATTATTAATCTAAAGTTTTAAGGATTTAAAGAAACTAATTAATGATTGATTTCCTAGGTATCGGGCTCGTATTTTGGTTCCGAAGCCCGGTACAGGTCCGAAATATCATTTAAGACTTGCCTGTAAAATTTGGTGTCAATCCGAGTAGTTTTAGGGCGTTTTGGCCCATTGGAGGAAAATTAAGAACTTGNTGGAGGAAAATTAAGAACTTGAAGTTCATAAGTTTGATTCATTTGGTTTTAGGGGGTGATTTTTAGATTTAGCGTTGTTTCGGGTGTTCCGAACATTCGAGTAGGTCCGTCTCGTGATTTCAGACTTGTCGGTATGTTCGGGCGGGGCCCGGGAGCCCCGAGCGTCAATCGGACGAGGCTCGAGTGAAGTGGAAAATTTGAGAAGGGCTGAAGGATTGTTGCTTCTGTCATAACCGCATCTGCGGTTCTCCCATCGCAGAAGCGGCCCAGGGCGGGTCAGGCCAGGAACTGCAGATGCGGCTCCCAAGCCACAAAAGCGGCTCCGCAGATGCGGTCCCAGCCCCTTGGCCCCTTTTTCGCAGTGCGGCCCCTTCTTCGCAGATGCGGGATCGCAGATGCGGAAATCGCTGGACAGTAAGGTTCATTTAATACAGGCTCAAAGTCATTTTTATCACATTTCCACTCCTCCTTTGGGCGGTTTGGGAGCTTTTGAGAGAAGGACTTCACCTAGCACCTTGAGGTAAGTGTGTGTTACCTATTTCTAGTTCAATATCATTGTCCCAGGTAGATTAAACACTAGTATTAAGGTGAAATCTTGGGGTTAGAGCAAAAACCTATGGTTTTAATAAAACTTGGATTTAACCACGAAATTTGTTATGGAATTAATTAAAAATCATATATTAGTGATACTTAGGTTGTAGAGAACAACTTCCTTCGAAAAATTTCGGAATTTGGGCACGTGGGCCCGGGGTCGGATTTTAGGAAAACTTGCGTTAATGGTTGAAAAATTGCTTAAGTAGCTAGAATTCAATCTTGTGAGTCTATATTGACTAGCTCTTACTTCGTTTAACTAGTTTGGGATTGTTCGGCTCCGAATTGAGGGCTTGGATTCGTTCTTGGTATTGGAAGTGCACTGTGGAGCGAGGTGAGTCTCCTTTCTAACCTTGTAAGAGGGAATTGTCCCCATAGGTAAAATAATTGAATTAATTGCCATTATATGCGGGGGCTAATTACGTACTAGGTGACGAGAGTCCGTGCGTAGCAACTATTATGTTAAGTCCGGGTAGTCTAGGACCCATAAGTATGCTCTACGTGATATTCTCGTAACGTGACGATAAATTCGGATTCGTATAACTATTTGATTAAGAAGAATGAGACTAGTGAATGAACCTTATCCTGTTTGGTCTTTTAGAAGAGAATATTTGGTATTCCTGCGTATAGCTACTCCTCAGATGTATATTACCGTTGCTTGTTGATGCGCTTCTTTATATTTGACCGCGTCGCACGGGTGATTCGCGAGCGGGGTAATAGATGCATCTATGGTTCGAGCCGTTCGACCATCGGCAGTGCACAATTTACTTTTATGTTAGATCGGGCCGTACGTCCCACGGTGTTACTTGCGCATGTTTTGCTTAGCATTTTTCTCTGAGGACTGAATTTAATATCTGCTTGAGATATAGGTGAATATCCATGATAATACCTGGGAAAGAACTGTTAATCCATGATTATTAATTGCTAATAACTTGTGCTATCCATGCTTGTTATAAATTCTTCTCACATTTTTTGACCTAGTGAGTATCAAGTCGACCTCTCGTCTCTACTTCTTCGAGATTAGACGGGATACTTACTTGGTACATATTGTTTATGTACTCATACTACACTTCTGTACTTAATTGTACAGGTTCTGAGGCAGGTACATCTGGCTATCAGTCTGGTGCGCATCTCTGAGTGAGTTCGAGAATTCTACGGTGAGCTGCTTCTCCTCCATGTCGTTCAGCAACCTGAAGAAGTCTTTCTTATGTATTTTTCCTGTCTATTCCGCGTTGGCTTGCCCAACAATGGCGTTGGGCGCCATCATGACCTGTTATGGAATTGGGTCGTGACAGTACTTTATGAATTTGATGATTGACTTTGAAATACCTAAAACTTAGGAGTTTATTCATAATTCAAATAAGGAAAATATTTAATAGAAGATTCTAATTTTAAAGTCCTACATATAAGGAAAATAATCTTAATTTACAATTTTATCCAATGTGAAATCTGTTTTTAAAGGGTAAAAAAAACGAACATCATTTCGCTAAGGGCCCTCGTGCTTTTAATATAGTATAGATAGATATAGATATCAATAGCATGATAGCAATGCAAATTACTTTACTACTCTAGAGAAATGAGAACCGAGAGTAGCTTCCGGTCAATGTGAGTTTACAAAAAGACCAGAAAATTTTACTTTATTCATGTTCTGCCCCTAATACTCAATCTAGCAGCGCTTGAAAAATTAGGAAAAAACCCTAGGGCCTCCTGTGCTTACAAAATTAAACACGCGCTGCCCGTTTTTCTTCCCATTTTGACGCGTGCGTGCTTAACAAATTTTTCGTCGTGTGTATTGTTCTCTGTGGAGTCATCTTGATATTGCTACTGCTTCCTCTGTTTTCGTCTATGACTTGCTCCTCTGTTTTCTTCGTCTTTTCTATATCCTATATATATGTGCTTTATCTTCGATTCTTGCTATAAATTCCCAACTTTTGGAGTTTGTTCTATCAATAGCACCCTCAGATTCTTGGAGTTTCCTGCCTCCTCCTTAAAAGGGTAAGTTTCATATTTGATTGCTTCTTCTTTTTTCTTTTTTTTTTTTTGTCTTACATTATCTCACTTGGGTGTTATTTCTTTTTTATAAAAGTTAATCCTATTTGCTACATGCCATATTCGTTTTACAGATACTATTATGTGATACGGTAATTGATTCTTGCAGAAATTAGATCTAGTGTTATCATAATGATTGGAGTATTCACGAATAATTCGGTGGCAATAATAATGGACCAGGGATTAGAAGGAAGGATTGATAAGGAAACAAAATTCCATAGACTCTCAAAATCTATATTCTATATTATATTAAAAGAAGAGTAGTGAAGGATGTGGTTAAGCCAAGTGTCAAGCTAAAATGAAGTCACTTGACAATTTTAAGACAACATTAAAAATTTGAATTATAAATGAAAACATATTTAATGGAAATGGTTTAATGAATCTTATACATAATCTAAATAGATCTTAGAAAAATCTAATTTATATATCTATATTTTTATGTTTATATGTATATTTATATTTGTATCTATATTTATATTTATATTTATATTTATATTTATATCTATATCTATATCTATATATTGATCCAATCATAGATTTTCTTCTATGTTAGCTAGACATATGGAAATAAAATTAATTAAAACTATAATAAAAAATACTTAAATTGAGATAACCTATGACTATTTATATTTTGGAGTAAGTTAAAATATAAAATAAAACTAAAATTTACTTAAGATGTTAAAGATTTATTGAGTTTAAAATTAAAGAAATTCAAGCAGCAAAATAAGATCTTACATAAAGTATACAAATTATTTATAAGTTAAGAAAAAATTAAATAATCAAAAACTATTTTAATAACAACAATAATAAAGTCATATTGATATTGATAAATCGGGCAAACAAATATTTTATACGTAAAATATTACAACGTTTAGATATAATGTGTTCAAATAATTAAGAAATTATTTTTGTATGATTAATATTTGAATTGGCTGCAGTTAGTTTAAGTTTGAAAGCATAACATAAATTTTTGAAAATACGGTCTAATTTAGAAAATAGAATGATAAAAATTATTTTAATTTGAGATGAGAAAGTTATTTAATTTTTATCTATATTATACTATAATGAATGTGCTAGAATATATATTAAATTCAAATAAGCTAATAAAAATCCACATGACAGTGTAATAATATTAGGAATTGAATAATATAATATCAAAAATAAATAAATAGAGAAAGTAATAAAAATTCAGATTTTTTATCATAGAGAAAAAGGGTAAGAACTAATTTAGATTTGAGATGAGAAAATTTTTTATATTGTGATAAGAAAAGTCATAATATGGATAAGTCCACGTAACTCAAGTCTAATAGATAAAACCAAAAACTAAAAAATTGAATAATAAAAATAAATTATAATGTGAGGATATTTATGATCATACGCCTAGAAAAATAAAATAAAGTAAATATACAATGTGCAATACTTAAAAATATTATTAAAAATTAAATAATAGCAGACCGAGGAGTATCTTCTATTCCCGCTTTTAGTACTTAGCCCTTCTGTACTTTCTGTTATTGTTAGACATTCTGGAGATTACAGCTATGTAGCGTTATTACAGCTTGTGGATCCGTGAGTTTTCGGGTTTTGGGATAGTGTATCAGATTCTGAGAAGTTGTGTGTATATGTCGAGCGGCATTTAAATATTGTTTCTTTCAGTTATTTTTGGCTTTTGACTATTTATTCCGCAATTTTAGTTTATTTTCTGCATTGTTAGGCTTACCTAGTTGTAGAGACTAGGTGNAAAAAATAATTACAAGAAAATTCAATGGATTTGAAACATTATAAAAGAACTTATATATTAATTTTTAGACTAATTCAAAGTTATATTTTAAAATAAAATGTGATATATATGTTCCCGATAGAGAACTATCAAATATAAGAAAAGTATCATACTTCAGTTTGAATTTTTAATTGAATAGAAAATTGAAATTCTGTTTATTTTGAGTATAGGTAAAAAAAAATTATGTATAAAGAGAAAAATAGAGATAGTGCAAGGATACTTATATTTTTAATTTTATTAAAAATAAATAAATTAAATTATTAAATAGTAGTCAAAAATATTATTAATAGATTTAAATGATGAAAGAGATCCGAGTAAGTGAATAATAGTGAAAAAAACACATTAAATTTCAAGAATAATTTTTTTACATTTATTGATGATTATTAAAAGGGTAATAAATAATATTAATAAAAGATCACATTATAGTATAATAATATTAGTAATAAATATTGCAAAAACTATAAGCAAGGAACAAAAAAGTGGAAAAGATTATGTCTAAAAATGTAGAATGATAAGAATATTTGAATTTGAGATGAAAAATAAAGTTGTAGTAAGAATTTTATTAAAATAATATAATTTAGTGTGCTCAAACAAGACAGATCACAATCTTACGTGTATAGTATTCTTTAATATTGACCGTAAAATATAATACAAGTGTCAAAATCAAGGGGTTGGGTTATTACAGATATAGAAAAAGAAAACAAATTATCCACTATAAGATTTGAAAAATGATTTCATGTCCTGCTTCTTAATTAATATCAAATAATTAATTATAATTTATATATAGAAGGTTTACTTTAAGGTTATTTGCACATAATTTAAATAACCAAAATAATAATTTGACATGCTTTATGTCCGCGCATCGTACGGGTACTAATACTAGTTGGTGTTAATGAGCAGATTTACATAAGATAGGCCTAATCCTACATTTCCATCAATCTACCTAATCAAAGGCACTTAATTGTTCTATTAGACAATAATGCATCATGGCAATGCAACTGGCCATAGACCAATTTCACAATCCAATTAGACAATGTTTGAAGCCAGGAAAACAAAAATTTATCAGCATCCCACTTAACAACAACTAAAAAGTATGTAATTCAATCTACTATGACAATTGATGAGTATCTCAAATGACGAGACTTTTGGCAGTTGGCACAAATTGTTAATTTGGATAGTACTCGACAAAATGATAGAGTTAACTTAGTTTATTAGTTTTAATTATCTTCCTCCTTTCATTGTTTTAGTAGAAGCTACGACATTATTTTGATGTAACCATTTTGATTGAGTGCGATCATCCAGTAAGTTTATGTATACCTCTGTATATCTTATCTATGCTTCTCCGAAAAGTTTTATTTCTTCCTCCTCGATAAAACTAAATAATTTCTTGCAAGTGTTTTCGTGTTAGAAAGATTGGTTTTTGAAATTTTTTAGAGTACCACATGACCCCCTGAGTCACACAATTGTATTCATAAATATACTTTTTCTTATTTATCTTATGCAATTATTTTTATTTGAGTATTAGATAGAGAATACTTTCTTGCATTAAGTTTAACTCAATAGTTATTACAAGCTCTCCGAATATTTTCTTGCATTAAGTTTAATAATTCTTAGCTAACCACCAGTAGTTTTTCATAAATTTTTTTCAATTTGTTAATTTGAGAGCTTAAGTTCCTTAAAAGATATTTTTTTGTGTAAATATTACATGTTTGGTGTCTTATAGTAGTATTCTTTTAATCATACGTGTTTACAGCATAATAAATAAAGTGAAATAGTTGTGATGTTTTTGCTCATTATATTTAATTGAGGTTTTTTGAGTATCTCTTGCTATTTGATTAACAAAAAAATATTCTACTGTTGTATAATGACATTTAGGACAACTAGTTGATTGTTTAGGAATGACCTTGAAAGAAGAAAATTTATTGCGATGACGCTTAAAAATTCGTGAGGCAACAACTAATCACCTTCTAGAAATATACATCATGCCAATCATATTGGAACAATATCTCATATAGTTGATGATGTTAATATTCAACTGTCTTGTTCTTCATCAGAAATAGGTAACAATATTACTCTTCAGCTATATTGGTATAACATAGTTATCATACTTGATTTAATAGTGTTGAAACTAATAGCATAATTATGTCATGTTGATTCTAAAGGTTTTGTACGAGTGTGAAAACAAAATCAATCAGGCATTCTTTCCTGGACTTCAAGGTGGTCCTCACCTCTGTTTTAAAAGGCAGAATTGGGACTCGCCCCGGGGCGGAGCACTCGTAAAATGCCCCTGGGCTTATGTGTGGAGCTTAGTTCCGTGAGACTTACGCCTCGGCCACTGGGGCTTACGCCCCGGACACGCCCAACGCCCAGGGTACTGGGCTCGCCTAATAAAACTTTATGCAATTATGTGTAACTAAACTTGTAAATCCTCAAATTTTCGTACCAAATCGTTGACTATTCAAATTACTTCTTTCTTAATCATAAATCATTAAGTTGAGAGTATTTTTCTAAGCATTATTTTTTTCACGTTTACAAGATACAGTACTTATTAATTTAATATCTCAATATTAGCTAGTAACTTTTTACAAATAATTAGTTCTCATGATATTGTATGATGAATTATGTGTCGGTTTATTAACTTGTTAAAACTTAAAAATAAATGATGCTAGAGAATCATATTTAAATTGTGAATTATGTTTTTACATAAATTCTCTTTCAAATAGAAATCATATTAAATAAAAGGAGTATTTTAAGTAAAATATCAAATTATATTACTGAAATTCTTTCAAGATTTATTACTCCTTAAGAGATACATATAAGATTTCATATCGAATACATATAAGATTATTTGTTATAATTTTATAATTTTGATGTAATTTTTATAATTATTTTTATTTTGTACTATCTTAAAATTCTTGAAATTAGTAAAATTAAAGATCTGTGGGACTTACGCCCCATGTCTCAGGGCTTACGCCTCACCTCGTCAGAGGTAAAACGCCTCGCCTCTCGCCCCCGCCTTTTAAAACATTGGTCCTCACAATCACACCATGATTTGCTTGACAGTTGTCTTGAAACATGTATCATATCTATACAAGAGCAAATTTTTAATGTTTTTTTCAATTGTATAGACACTAGCTAAGTGAAGAGTCTTCTTAATCATTAATTTAGGGATATAAATTATCCTTGTGTCTTAGATTATGAAATAGGCTTTTTGGGATTTAAGAACTGAAGGGATTTTATCTTAGTTCAGGAATTAATTTTGTAAAACAAACAAATATGAGTACTTATTTCCCCGAATTTTTACTATGACCAACAGATAGCCTTTTGATGTCTTATTTAATCCTATTTGTTTTCCCTCTGAGTGTATAAAACATATGGATTATATAAAGCAGCCAGTCGAGGACTACAAACTAAAGCTAGAAAAGTTTTTAAAAGATCAATATATCTTTGTGATGTTGCTGATCACAACTCATTTGAATTAGTAGTCATATGACAATTTTAATGCAGGACTTGGGTCACCAACTCCTTATTTGGAATTACACTTTTCTTTGTGAATCTTGAGAACAAAAGTGATCATTCTTGAATTACTAATATGAAGAAGCCTTTGGTTGAATCCATTATGAATAATTTAGCATACAATGGACATATAACAGTGGACATATACCTGCTTAGAGCTTCTAGAGTGTAAAATAGATGATCATTCTTCTTAGCCTACTTGGAGGACTCTCATCCTGTCTATCTAGACCTGCGGGTATGAAACGTAAAGCCCCCAAGCAAAAGGGACATCAGTACGAATAATGTACCGAGTATGTAAGGCACATAAATAAGTATATAAAAGACATGGAAGAAACATTGAGTAAATGACTTAACCTGTAAGTCTGGATAACTCTGTAAATCATGAAATACTTATAGTGTCATGCATATGCGTATGAATGTTATGTCGTGCATAGGTACATGTGTTCATAACGTCATCAAGCCTCTGAGGGCATTCCATCATATCATCTCGTCTGTGGGCAAAATCATCAACGTATATCAGCTGCATCAGGTGGCGGTGCGTATATAACACGTAACCTTTTCCCATATCCCATATACATATATATACATATACATATGCGTATATAACGTCATCTGGTCATGGGTCGATGTACATGTATAAATGAATGCAATGCATGAGAAGTACATCAATAAAATCTCTCGGAACATCATAAGACCTTTATACCTCTGATTAATATCATGAAATAAACTTTATCAAACTTACGTGTTTTCTGAAACCCATGAACAAATGATAGAATAATAGGATACATGGGGAATCAAGAACATATGTATCTCTAGCATTTTTATGAATAGAGTAATTTATGGAAGTTGTGCATTTGCTCGTTTCATTTGTATCATATGGATCATGCCAAAAGAAAGAAGGGACAGCCTTAATATACCTGAGTCGGCTGTCGTGACAATCCCTCTAATACACATCAATTGCGACAACATGTAGTCGGCAAGATTGGAGTAGGGAAAAAATCCATATATTATTCTTGAGAAAGATTGCATCGTACTCCCTTAAATTGCAACGCCGCACGTTGCTAAGATGCTAAGAGATCTTATTTTGAATTATGTTTCAAGAACATCACATTATTAAGATGCAAACTTTTGTTTGAATTTGCCGAAGCCTTCATCTCTCATAATATAGATACATCAACATCTCACTTAATGACTTAGGAATATCTCTTATAATTTTGTGCCTTGTGGGCACCACTTATGTGTGACTTGACCACCAATAACTCCTCCAATTTTGCCACCTTTCAATGTGACTTAAAAGTCACTTAAATGAGCATAAGTTGCTGTCACGATCCAAATCGATGAGCCGCGATGGGCACCCGGTACCTTATTCGATAGAGTACCAACGTAACGTTTCTTTCTTATTACATCATCATAGATAGGTAAGCCAGAAGGCGCATCATGATACAACCAGATTAAACATGATGAAATACCAGACATAGAACGACCCAACCTGATATAGAAACTTATACCTGTGACATACGGGCCTATAATGCCGACGTGATCCTTTATATACTTTAAATATGGGCCGGCAATGCCATACAAGCATCTGTATACATGACATCTGTCTACAAGCCTCTAGGAGTACATACTTAAAATAAAGGTCGGGACAAGGCCCCGCTATACCAAACAATACGCGTCTAAATCATACTGACCAAACAAGCAACTCCGGAGCAAATGTAGCGCACCAACATCTTCCGCTGAGCTGATGGCCTACTTCGAGGACTCTCGACTGTCTATCAGGACCTGCGGGCATGAAACGCAATGTCCCCAAACAAAATGGACGTCAATACAAATAATGTACCGGGTATGTAAGGAATGAAAATTAGTAAATAATAGACATGGGAGAAACATGAAGTAAAAGACTCGACATGTAAGTCTGAATAACTCTGTAAATAATGAAATACTCATAAGGTCATGCATATGTATATGTGTGTCATGTCGTGCATAGGTACATGTGTTCATAACATCATCGAGCCTCTGAGGGCATTACATCTTATCATCTTGGCCACTGTGGGCAAATCATCAGCGTATACCAGCTGATCAGGTGGTGGTGCGTATATAACGCCGTAACCTTCTTCCATATCCCATATACATACACACATACATACATACATACATATATACATATATATACATATGCATATATATATACGCGTATATAATACCATCTGGTCATGGGTCAATATACATGTATAAATGAATGCAATGTATGAGACGGTTAAAGGGGGAATGCACTAGCCTTTGGGATTCATTCACAGAACAGTCGCCTAGATGGCAAGAGGAGTACAAAAGTATTCGCAAGAGCTATGGGTTATGAGAATGATAAGTGCATCAGTCAACATTCGAGGACGAATGTTCCAAAGGGGGGAATGATGTTACACCCTATGTATTCGTACGTGGAAGTACGCCACAAGTAAATTGAAATAAGATCGGAAATGAGATGTTACGTCCCCCCATTTTCGTACATTGAAGTTTCATCGTAAGTTAATCGACGTAAGTTCGGGAATGAGATTTATGTTGTGATTATAAGTATTACGCTATTTTAAACCAGTGATAAGTTAATTCGTGAAGGTGAGAGAGTAAGCGAATCGAACAAAATGAATTTCTTCGAAGTTTGTCATTTTGGATAAAATATGGCCCGAGCTAAAATATTTGGTATTTATGGACTAGTGTCATACAAGGTACTATATGACCATGACAGTACGTTGTATAAAGTGATCTAAAAGTAAGTAATATTTTAAGTAACTAGAGATAATTCTTAATTATGTGAATAATTGGGTAATTATTGATATTTAGTGGAAAATTAACTAATTAATTAAGCATAATTTGGATAAGTTTTAGGATGCTTAACATGGCAGCAACCCTTTCTCCAATTGATGACTCTTAAATCCTTAATTAGGTGGCATTAAGAGAATTCTTTTTGGTGGCTTCGTCATCTTATAAGTGGGGCCAACTTGAAGATTACCTCTCCAATTCATTAATTCATTAACGTAACTAAGATATGAAATAGCAAAGAGAGGTTCATTAACGTGACTACTATATGAAATAGCAAAGAGAGCTATATACAAAGAGATATATCATTCTGGCAACATAATTCCTTCAACAATTCATACGAGATTGTATCTCTTCACGATTTGCGCGCGTTGTCCGACGTGTATCCAGAAAGTATTTATGTGAAAAATTGATGGAATAATAATTTGTGGCCTAAAAAGTTGATTTTTGTTGACTTCCGTCAACGTTTTGGATAAACGGATCCGGACCCGTGTTCTGGCGCTCCCGGTGGGTCCGTAGTCAAATATGGGACGCGGGCGTATGCCCGAAACCAAATTTCGAAGTCCCTAGCCCGAGAAATGAAGTTTTGATGAAAATTGTAAGACTGAAACTCTAATGATTTAAAGAAACTGATTAAAGTTTGATCTCGTTGGTATCGGGTCCGTATTTTGGTTCCGGATCCTGCTACAGGTCCGTTATGATATTATACCTTATCTATGAAATTTGATGAGGAACGGAACTGATTTGACGAGATTCGGACCTTTTGTTGGGAAAATAGAAGTTTTGAAACTTTCTTGAAAATTTCGTGCAATTTGGTGTCAAATTTATAGTTTTAGGTGTTATTTTGGCGATTTGTTCGCGCGAGCAAGTTCGTATGATGTTTCTAGACTTGTGTGCATGTTTGGTTTGGAGCACCGGGGGGCTCCAGTGAGTTTCGGATAGGCTACGGAGTGATTTGGAACTTAGAAAAGTTGCTGGTGTTCTTCAGTTGTGTTACAGGCCTCAGACCTCGTAAATGCGAGGTAAAGGTTCGCATTTGCGATTACAGTGGAGGTCGCAATTGCGAGCTTCTCATCGCAAAAGCGAAGAGAAGCTGGGCTAGCCTATGTTCGCAAATGCGAACAACCTTCGCATTTGCGGAGTGGTTAGGGGAAGAGGTCCTTCGCAATTGCGACAATTTATTCGCATTTGCGACAGTAGCAGAAATGTGATAGGTTTGCATTTGCAATGCTAGTCTTGCATTTGCGAGCTTCTCAATTGCGAAGCTCTGGTCTCAAATACGACATCTGCGGCTGGGTAAAAGGGGTTTAGACGGGATTTTTCATTCATTCTCCCATTATTCAAACCTAAACCTCAAGAGGCGATTTTCCAAAGACCATTCCTTCCCCAAATCATACGTAAACGATTCTTAACTCTTTTCTTTTAATCTTTCACTTCTTATAACAAGATTTCATCCTAGAATCTAGGATTTTTCATGGTGGAATTGGGGATCTTTGGTTAGAACTTAGGAATTTCGAAATTTGGGGATTTAGACCTCAAATTGAGGTCGAATTCCAAAACCAATTGTATATTCGGGCTCGGGGGTGAATGGGTAATAGGGTTTTGGTCCGAATTTTGGGTTTTGACCAAGCGAGCCGGAATCGGTTTCTGATTTTTGGAGAAAATATTGGGAAACTCATAATTATGTATTTGAAATGATTTCTTTAGCGACAATTGATGTTATTAAGTTAATTGTGACTAGATACAAGTGGATTGGAGGTGGAATCTAGAGGAAAAGTGGTTATTGAGCGTTGAGTTGGCCGTTGGATTGAGGTAAGTGTTGTGTCTAACTTTGACTTGAGGGACTAGGGATCCCCGACTTAATTGCTATGTGAAAATCTATGTGTGTGGTGTATAGGTGAGGTGACGAGTACCTATGCGCCGCCAAATTATCTGTTTAGCCTGCTTTCTTTCAAGTTCTTAATACATTGTCTTCCTGTCTTAACTGCTACTTGCTACTTGGTGTCTACATGTTTAATTGCTTCTTGTTAGATGTTGTTCCTGTACACGGTGAATCAGGGGGCTCGATTTCCCGCCATCAAGCCATCTCGGGAAGGTACCTCGATAGCCCGAGGATATGACGCCACCTCGGTTAGACATCTCGAGACCCCGAGGATATAAAGCCACAGCTCAGTCCTTTCCGTCGGGGTCTATCAAGACCTGATTCGAAGCTGAGATCGGGATAAAGAAAGGAGTTCCCGAGGCATGAGGTTGAATCTGACAGGGCCGGCCTATCCCTAACCTCTGTTGGGATATCAAGTCAAGCCGTCACATCTCCGTATTTCGTATATTAGATATATATGTATTCGTTACTAAGTCTCCTCTCTTATATAAAGGGGACTCACCCTTCCTTGTAAACGACTGTTGTTGCTCCTACAATTTTACAAAGAGAAATAATATATCTCTCTCTCTCTTTTCTTACAAAAGCTCGTTGGTTATCACTGATACTGAGGATATCTCGATATCCTTTGTCTCTAAACGTGTTCTTCATGTTATATGCGCTCTCCATCGTATAGACTCAATTTCGGTTATAAATAGCTCCGTTTGATTATATTTCTAGCTGATAGATTACGCCCGAATATCCCCGACAACCCGAGCTCAACCCCGAGGTCGACCTCGAAGTACCAAATTGATCAAGTCTACACCCGGGTAACAAGCCCTTTGGTTCGCCCGTTTTCTCGTTTATCTCTCGACCTAATGCTAAATTTCATAATACCATCATCTGCTTTAACAAACTAGCTCGGGAATAGATCACATATTTTTGAGTCCCATTTAACAAATTTAATTGTAGTTACCATTTTCGCGGTAAACAGTTTGGCGCCCACCGTGGGGCTAAAAATAATAGTGATTATTTTCTTGCTAGTTTCATTACACAAACGCATATCATCTTTCACGTTTTTTCTTGCCCAAGATCCTTTGATTTCAGGAAAAAATGTCTGGCTCGGTGAACAGAGCTAAGAACGGCCACCTCGAAGATCACGGGGAAAATAGTGTAGCTATCCCGGCCGCCGGAGCACCACTACAGGATCCCGATAACGCACCCGGACCAATACTAGCGGATGCAAACTCACAGGACGCGCAGCAAGTCAACGAAACTTCTCACGCCGACAGAAGCGTGCAACACAGCGACCGACAAGAAGTTCAAAAAACCCCGACCAGGGAAGAACAGGAAGTTAATCTTCACTTTATTTTTGAGATGTTGCAGGTACAACAACTGGCAATTGCTCAGTTGCAAAGCCATCCGAGAACTACCAGCGTAGCAACACCGGAGACAGCTTCCCCCGACGAGCGTACCGTTGCTCACGCAGACACGAAGAGAAACAGCTATTTCCAAGATGACCCCACCACAGAAACATATGTCGATGTCATCGAAGCAGCATCGGCGGAAACCGACAAGTCGGTGACCGAACAGTCAAAGGAAGAAACACCACAAGAAGTCGCATCTTGCTCCCTAATAGGACGAATGAGATCGCGTCCGGCTTCGGATGTACAAACAACCCTGGCCTTTGCTCGGGGTTTAAACAGAGCATACCCGTCGGCCCCGGGTCGCTTCAAGCGACGTTTAGCCACATACCCGGCCGAGGGTTGGTTGCGCGTCCATACCCAGCTTCGACCACTAATCGGGGCCGTGAGCGGCCGTCCAGAGTCCTCTGCAGAAACAGCACGCCCAGGCAGACCTTCCACGAAGAAACTAATGCCAAACAGATGGAGATACTATCTGTGCGCCGCTGATGGGATGAACGCCCCAAGATCCAACATACCTCGCAATGGTAGGGGAGTAGTCCGGGGGCGACATCCCCCGGGAACCTCTAGCGGAACCAGATCCGGTAAGGCACAGTCGGCGGACGAACCTCGCCCAACAAAATGCGGGCCCAACTTTGTCATGCCAAATATCGTGGTCACCATAAGCGAGACCAGGAACGCTGAGCAACTCAGGCCTACTTAACCAAGGCCCCTTCGAAAGAACCACGACCCAACGCGGGATTCGCACGACGCAAGCGGCAGCAGCGCCACGAATGACTCCCGTCCGGAAAATATGACTGTCGTGCTACTCATCCAAAGTCGCCGATGAATACTATCGAACGATCAAGCTCAAATCTGGCTCCGAGGAAAGAAGACTACCAGGAAGGATGAAATATACAGGCCACGACGTATCACCACGACAATAGAGGAGTAGCGACGACCTCAGAGAACTCATAACATGGGAAGCGAAAGTACCCGCCACCAGGACAAAGACAGACCTAGGGAAGTATTTCCAAGGATATTGCATCCGGGGAAGAGGGCACCACGACTCCACCCCGCGTCATGTCAGCACATTGGTAAACCTCTCTCTCATCCGCTTAACCTTAAAATAAATCATGCGTTCCAAGATTCAGGAAGTTCGGTCACCCACAACGACGGCATCGAATCAAGGGCCAATAGGGCGGTCCGCGTTAACGGACCAAATTGCCCCCACAACCTGAATCCTTGGTGAATTTCAAACAACAAGTTGCCTGAAAGACCATTCTCTCGATATAGCCTGCCTGAGTCCGAGTTAGGACTTCGGGCTTTACACCATCAAAAGAAGTGCATAGTATAAACGTCTTACTCAGACGACCATCGACACTTTACCCAAAGGCGTCGACGGTCCCATTCCGACAGAAGAGCGAGATTCCTCTCAAAGGGCAGAACTAGAATAAGCCGACAAGGACATACCGAGTCCTGGAACCTCGCCTGCACACCCCTCGATAAGAAAGAACTGCTTTCTCTCTTTCGTTCCCTTTTTACTGACCTGAACGCAGACAGCTGGCCAGGATGTTCGGAGGTTCTCAAGACTCTACCTGGAGGCTCCTAGACCGCATATTTTCCCCTTCAGCCGGGCTTCTGCCTCGAAAGGAACCTTATCGACAGAATTATTGGTAGAGCAGCACACCAGAAGAAGGTTCGATGATGTCACGGGCTTTACTCCGATGGCTCAATGACGATCGATGATTTACCTCTAATAGCATTCCCCTTTGGAAGGACCCGGATACGGCGGACTAAACCCCCGTCGGTAATTATATGTCGGGCCAGAATGGTCCGAGAAGCCGTGCACGCACGGATCGAGTTCACAATGGCAAAACGATGTACATCTATACCAAGCAATAAAAGGATATTTTCTCGGCGTTTTATTCTCCGGACAAGGAAATCTCAAAGTATGTCCCCGACATGGGGCCCCCTTCCACTAAATACATTCCGAAATACTCGGAGACTTAATGCCTGCAATAGGGCACTTGCGCAACTCCAGTACCGGAACTCCGGGCTCATAAAGCCCAAAAAACACAGCTCCGAGTTCACAAGAAGCGATCTTCACGCTTAAATAACTTGATCACTCGGAGACTGTCGACAATCGCCATACTACATCGCCGAAAAAACTGTAAGACCTCAATAGGCATAACAAACTATAAGACCTCAACAGGCATGAAAACCCCGAAGTTTAGGCTATACGTCGCATTTGTAAGAATCACGAAAGGGCATACCCTCGATGTAGACGCCTAAACTATCACTCGGGATCAAAAAATGGCTACGGCCAAACGCATATGACTACCGTCAAAACGGCTGATACAGCCAAAATAACGCGGCTCGGGGACGCCCGACCGTCGCTAAAATCGCAGGATACTACTTCGAATATACTTTGAAAAAAACCGGTTAAAACAGGCTTCCCTCAACAGGCAAACAACGGGCAATGTACCTTCCGAGGTGCCCGAACTATCGCCGATTACGACTTGAAATCGAGGTTCCTCTGGAACCGACGACGGGTCAGGAAAAAATCTTTCAAAAAAGACCTTAACGAGCGGAAAACAAAGCCTAGAAAAAGCCCACGGGCGAAAAAACAGCTTAAGAGCCATTGTCGCCAGCTAAGCAGGCCTACGGCCAAATATCAGAAAGGTCTCTACGACCAAAAAGCGTAAGAGCCATTGTCTCCAGCCAAATTGACAACTTGAGGATTAAAGTGAGCTCGAATCGTAACTCGATTCGGAGACCGGATCCAAAATAGTTAACTAAACAAGCCTACGGGCCACATTCCGAAAGGTCTCAACGACCAAAATCACGTACAAAGAACTACCTCATTCAGGAAATCGAAAGGCGCGTAAAGGTCGATTACAGCCCGAGTCTCAAAGCGACTCGGAGACTGGACCCACAATAAGCACAAAACTACAGCATGCCTAAGGGCGTGGCACAAACGCCACGATCGCCAGCCGAGTGAGCCTCTGGGTCACCCACTTATAAGGTCACTTCGACCCAAGGCAGAGAAGATCACCGTCACCCGCCCGTGCGGACAAGAAAGAGCTTAAAGGTCAATAACGGCACGACTTGCAAAGCGACTCGGAGACTGGACCTAAATAGCTGGACAAAGTGCAGGGACCGCAACGCTTGCTCCCAGGAGCCCAGGGCCAGCCCGGTTGATCCCGGACCTGTAAAGATCCCGCCAGACATCAACACCGGCCTGATCAAAGACGATAACAGAAGGAGATGCAGAAGAAATAAGGCTTCAAAGTATCTTCTTATTCCATAAAGCACAGAGGGAAGAGGGGGAAGGAGACACACTCTCTATAAACAGACATGTTCTACACATATCAAAAATGATACAACAGAACGTCACAATTTATGATCCGTTCTGAAGAGCTACACTACAGCTCGCCAGGCTCAATCCTCGTACCATCAGCAAGAAACAACCACGCGTCACACTCATTCGCCCTTGTTCGGTCCAATTCATCAGAAAGAATAAAGCCCATCGCGCCAAACTCCTCGAGTGCTTCTTTCCGGGATCTACAACAGACATATTCCTCGATCTTTTTCTCCCGATCTAAGGCTCGTTTCAGCTCAACCTGAGCGTCCGCAGCATCCTTCATACGGACCGCCATCTCCCGATCGGCGTTGGCTCGGCTTTGCATCGCCCTAGCCCGGGCAACAGTTACCTCGGCCCTGGTCTTTGAAAGTTCGGATTCCAGTTTCTCGATCACATCTGCTTGGGTTTTGGCATTATCTCGAGCCAAGCACAGTTGGACTTCTAACGCAGGATCCTTGGCCAAGGCACTCGCCTCCTCTAAAACGTGAGTTTGCACCTGAACCCTAAGCTCACCGCAAGCCTTTCTGACACGATCGATATCACCCTTAAGGTACTCTATGGCCTCCGACTTTTTCTGCAGCTGATATAACAAAACAGGGCGTTAACCTAATAATGCCGAAGAAAGCGAAGCTTGAGCTGCAAGAAGTTACCTGCTCCAACAGATAACTCTCGTAATTCGAGTGCCTGTACGCTTTGCATCGCCAATGCAGCAACTCGCCCTCCTTCTCCTCGCTAAGCAGCCTAAGAGATTCTCCCTCATCCCGGACTTTCTGAAACTTGGCCCCTTGACGGACCAGCTCAGATATCAGCCTGTCACAGGCCTGCATAAGGAAAACTCAATGACAAACGAAGGACGTGGAATACAGGGAAGACCGCGCCTAAACTCACCACGAAGTGAAGCCGGCGGACTTCCTCGAAGTCGGAGCATACTCCTGTTGATCCCGTCCCTTTTCCCCCGAGAGAACCGGCCTCGGACAAAACATATCCGCGCGAAGACATTGACCACTTGGAATCAGGTACCCCGGGGCAGCGGACTCAGACAATGCCGTCCCCCTGAAGCCGCTGGCTTGGTCAGCATCACTAGAAGCTCCGCCGCCTCGAAGGGCGGGAAGAGAGGTTAACAACTCCTTCCCCACATCGAAAGAACACTGCCTCATCCCGAAGAACTGCCCGATACCTGCAATAGACCGATCCAATGTATGTAGAAAAGGGGAAAATATTGCCTCAAATGCATGAAGGCCGAGGCAAAGGCAGCTCGCGCACATACCTTTGTATTTCGCCCCCCACCTGACACGGAGCACAGCTCGCCACCGACGCTCGTCGCATGATGAATGGGTCACCAGCCTCCGAACCCAGCCGGGCAGATCAGAGACTTCGCCTGGCGTCCATGAAATTGCTACAACAAGGTAAAAAAACCGGTTATTTAACTAACTTCCGCTATAGGTACAACCTAAAAGAGCACCACAACGGTCCACTCGCGTGCGTAATTCCACCTTCGGGGAACGGTAAAGTCTTCGGGGGGATGATGTCGATCGTCCGGCCCGGATGAACCAACTGGCCCATTCTTGACCCCCCTCCTCTTCGTCATCAACAGTAAAAGGCGGGGATGAACGACACTTCAGGGTTAACATGCCCTGGTGATGAAAGGGCCGATACAGCCAGATGAGGTGATCGAGCGTAAATTCGAGACCGGCCTTCTCCGCGAAGAATCTCATCATCAGCACCACCTGCCAAAATGACGGATGTATCTGCGCCAAAGTAACCTGATACTTCAAAAAAAATCAAGCACGACCCTATCGAGGGGGCCAAACGCGAAAGGATACAGGTATACATTCAAAAATCCATCAGCGGAATCCGTAACGTTCTCTCCCGAAGGAAGCACCTGTAGCGTTACCCCTTCGCTCCATCCACAGTATTTTATCACCATCTCCAAATGCTCCCCTTTTATCAAAGAAACCGTCGTCAGAACAAAATCCCTCAACACCCGGGCGCTGGGAACAGCGCCCTCCGCCCTCTGCCATGTCACCCCCAAAGTGGTTGCCATGACTATAGTAATACTAAACAGAGCAAAGCAAGAGCACGCACCGACACTTTTTTGCGCCTAAGGAAATGAAGTACCCCGTGCCAAAGAAGAAAGGCGACTATCTAAAAGTAGCAAAATCTTGCCAAGGAGCTGAAGCCGCCCCACATATAGGCAAGAAGCAGAAACGATTCACTGCCGAAGGCAAACCCCGGGAAGCCAACAGCCTCGACGCAAATCAACGGGTCGGTACCCGATCTAGAAAGCATCCTCCAGCGAAAAGTCAAAACTCGAAGGGCCGTTCGAATTATCTCCATGTTCGAGGAAGCATCCTACGCCAAGAACCCCCGGCTCAAAGAAGTCGGGCCTCGGTGAGCTGTAAACGTCGATACTTGACACCAGGCAAGCACCCGGTCTTATGATCCCCTCTTCCTGAAAAGAGGAATAAACACAAGAAGCTCCAACCGCGAAAGCTCCGCGAAGGCCCGAGAAATCGCCCAAATACGAGCAAACTCCTCAGCAAACGTCAATCCTATGCATCCTAAAAGAGTTGTCTACATCAAGATTGATATGGATCCCCGGGTACCCGAAGATGGCCTTCATTCGGGACGACATTCCCGAAGACCCGAAATTCGATGCATGATCCCCGAACAACTCGGAGGACCTCAATAGCCCGGGCCTATCAGATTAATCCAAGATTGGTCCGAAGTATGACGATGGGCCGGAGGAGGACCATGCCGATCAGTAGAAGATCAGAATTAAAGCTCGCGCTCAAGCCAGATATCAGCGGACAACAAATAAGAGAAGGCATGCAAAGAGCCTTGAAGGGCATGAGAGAATACAGAAACAAAACAAAGTAAGGAAAGCAGAAGTCGGAAAAGTATATTCTCATTCAAAATTGGCGTACAACAGCCCCCGAGGGGTCGATACGTACTATTACAAAAGCTTACAAAGGGTCCCCCACACAGATGAAAAAGGGGAATACATGAAGAAAGGGCCTAAAACCTATTCTACCCTCGAATGCACGCCTCCAACAACCTCACCCCAATCCCTTAAAGTAGCACTTCAGAGAGGAAGACGAAAAAGAAGGTGGAAGGAGCAGGGAGGGATGAAAAGACGCAATAGCTCTCCGAAGCTCGAGGACCCTCTTTGGCAAAGTGAGCCTCGAAGAGACAGCCGACCAAACAACCCTCGTTCCCGCTTGCACGGCTACTTCAAATACACTTCTTCGAGCATCGTGCCGTGCAAGCTCCCAGCTCGGGGTAGAGTTCCACGTCGAGCTGGGGTACGGAGGTGAGCAGCGGTGTATAATCCGAGCCCCCTTTTAAGCAGCGGTGCATAATCTGAACGACTTTCTACTTAAGGGGGGAATACCGATTCCCCATCCATCACCACCTCGGGCCAACGGCAGCAGCAAACACCAACAGGCCAACGGCCATAGCGGAATAACGCGATGGTGCTCAACACAGTAACATCCCGGCAAAGGGCCATAGCACAACTGAAGGAAACCCCTCCTAACGTTCTTGAGGCTATAAGCCCCAAACATGAAGTTCAAAGATAGAAGAAGGTGGCAAGAAGGAATAGGCAAAGCACGCCGATGAAGACACTGGGATAGGAAAAACAACGCCAAGGTAACCCATTTATTGGTGGCAACAACACGGTCGCCGAGGCTCTGGATAACTGACCGACGAATGCAATTATTGCATTCTTGAAAAACCAAATCGACGGCAGCACTTTTTCCTTGAAGAACGAAAGTGGCAGAGTATTGAGTAGGAGTCTATGAGATACGTCATCTATCACAGAAGATTGGGTCACGACACGGATCGCCAAATGCACTATCGCCATAGGGAGTTCGAGGAGTCAATGGTCATAACCGTTTCCCATCACTTCGTTCTGAGAAATGCGGAGACTATCTGTACGCGATGAAATCAGGGGGCTCGATTTCCCACCATCAAGCCATCTCGGGAAGGTACCTCGATAGCCCGAGGATATGACGCCACCTCGGTTAGACATCTCGAGACCCCGAGGATATAGAGCCACAGCTCAGTCCTTTCCGTCGGGGTCTATCAAGACCTGATTCGAAGCAGAGAGCGGGATAAAGAAAGGAGTTCCCTGAGGCACGGGGTTGAATCTGACAGGGCCGGCCTATCCCTAGCCTCTGCTGGGATATCAATTCAAGCCTTCACATCTTCGTATTTCATATATTAGATATATATGTATTTGTTACTAAGTCTTCTCTCCTATATAAAGGGGACTCACCCTTCCTTGTAAACGTTTGTTGTTGCTCCTACAACTCTACAAAGAGAAATAATATATCGCTCTCTCTTTTCTTACAAAAGCTCATTGGTTATCACTGATACTGAGGATACCTCGATATCTTTTGTCTCTAAACGTGTGCTTCATTTTAAATGCGCTCTCCATCATATAGACTCAATTTCGGTTATAAATAGCCCCGTTTGATTGTATTTCTAGCTGATAGATTACGGTCGAATATCCCGACAACCCGAGCTCGACCCCGAGCTCGACCTCGAAGTACCAAATCGATCAAGTCTACACCCGGGTAACAGGCCCTTTGGTTCGCTCGTTATCTCGTTTATCTCTCGCCCTAACGCTAAATTTCATAATACTAGCATCATCTGCTTTAACAAACTAGCCCGGGAATAGATCACGTATTTTTAGAGTCTCATTTAATAAATTTAATTGTAGTTACCATTTTTACGGTAAACAGTTCCCCTTATTGAAGGTATTAACTATTCCGTAGTTTCCTTGTATTACATTGTTGGTTTAAGTTGTTTTACCAGTGCTTCATGGTACATTTGGTTGGTCTCGCTGTGTAGTAGTAATTAAGTGAAGTATCATAATTGTATAGCCCTCTGTTTGCTTTGGTTTGAGGCTTAAATATTGTGGTGGGTTATGAGCCAAATTGTGAAATTTCTATTCTTATTGTGTGATTGGTACTGATATGTTGGGATCGGGTTGCACGCCGCAACAGGAGTAATAATGGTGATATATGGAGGAGGAATAAGAGTGAAATGTGATTGTCTGGTGGGATCGGGTTGCGCGCCGCAACAGGAGGAATAAGGGTGATATATTGAGGATTAATAAGGGTGGATTGTTATTGTCTGGTGGGATCGGGTTGCGCGCCGCAACAAGAGGAATAAGGGTGGATTTGATACGAAGTAATAAGGGTGATTGTTCATATTGTTACTGATTATATGGTGGGATCGGGATGTGCGCCGCATCATTTTGTTGTTTATGTATTCTTCTTCTGCTGTGAGTTTATTCTATAGTTTTGTAACTCTCTTAAGGATTGGTTATAGTTGAGTACTGATAAGATATTTGAGTTCCGTATCCGTATTTGATGCAAGTTCCTGTTTCATTTTGTCTCGTACTTCCTTTTTGCTTTATTATATACTGTATGCAAGTTATATTGTAAGTGCCACGCCGTAGCCTCGAACATCCTCATGTCCTCAGGATCAATGTCAGAATCGGATTCATAATCCTCCACCACTACGCCCTTCAACCTCTCATTAGCCGAAGACGGGGTACGGGCTGGCCGAGACGTCGATGGGCCGCTCCGAACAATAGTGGCAGCCTTGGAACTCTGTCCCTTTGTCGCAACAGCCTCTTCCACGCCCGCAACGAGCATCGCCTCCACGCCCAGGCGGGTACCACCGCCGGTTTCAGGCATCGCCACGAGGTCTCGCCTCTCAGGTAAAGCGCTCGGATTTCTTACAATTTTAGAATCGATAGGGTCCGCCTATCGAGCTCGCCAAAAGGCGACCCCAATAGGCGGAGGGACTAACTGTATGGGTCAAAGTATGACCAGACGAGAACGCGTGAAAAGGAACGGCAAAGAGTCAATTGGGCCAAAGTCGTACTCATATAATGCTCTAGCAACACGCACCTCGGCCATGACCGAGGTCGTGTGTTCGAAATGCTTGAACGGCGAATTGGATGTTGTGGCATTTCAAAGAGTCGGCCAGTAGTACAGTCGAACGACTTAAGCACCATGGATAATGACCATTGGGTAAAAAAAGACCTAGTATATAAACTAAGTGAAAAGAAGAAGAATTGGGG